>NC_084556.2:46855000-47040000 GCF_033978685.3 Nerophis lumbriciformis
TGCCCCTATTTTGAATTGCCGACACTGTAACCTAATATGGATATGTCGGAAGTGGTGCCTCATATTTACTGATCTTACCTGAGAAGACATGATGGAAGGTGGACGTGAAGTTAATGCGGGAGTTGCCCAAAAAGGTGTCCTTAACGTCGGGATTTATCTCTCTTCCACCAAATGTTCACTCGTCGTCTTTTCTCAATAAATCCAGTTTATTGTTTCCTTTCCCCAAAATATTAGCCTTCTGGTGTTTTCCAGAAATGGAGGTTTTGACTGTGGTTGAATTTCCCTTTACGCTCCAAAACAAGCCATGACTAAAAGAAATAAAAGAAGTTGTGCTGGAACAATCCAGAAGGAACCGCATGATCTCCCAACCTCACACCTGATTGCTAATACCCAGCACCTGTGCTCCTGCACGCAGCGTTATACTGCCCCCCCGTGGACACCTGACGTAATAACATGCAAGTCAACAGAAGAAGGTGGCTCCTGCACAATCAGATTGTAAATTGTATACTGCCCCCCCGTGGACACCTGGCGTAATAACATGCAAGTCAACAGAAGAAGGTGGCGCCTGCACAACCACATTGTGAATTGTTTTATTGAAGATAAAACAGGAATTAGCCGTCAATGAACAAGATTTTTGGAGCCCGTTGCGGTCCACACTCTCCGCGCCCAAAATCTGAACTTGTGGAACCATTATTTTGTGTTTTGTGGCGAAACATCAGATCAAAGTTTTGCAAGTGACGCCCACATCCGGTCACTTGCAAAACATGTTTTTGCATTTTATCATCAACAATCAATTTAAAGTGCAGAAATGACATTTTTTTTGGGCCGCAAGGCTCCGCCCACCACGAGTAGGCAGGAACAGGTACTGACCCATCTTCATCATTTCTACCAAGCAGGATCAAGATCTGAGTTTGTGTTATTGTTATGGTAATTTAATGACTTTTTGACTATATATTTTTTATTTACATTTTATTTTGATAATTTGATACGATCTTTCCTTTAAATTTATTTTGGTAGTTTAATTACTTTATATTTATAATTCCTGCGATGAGGTGGCGACTTGTCCAGGGTGTACCCCGCCTTCCGCCCGATTGTAGCTGAGATAGGCTCCAGCGCCCCCCGCGACCCCAAAGGGAATAAGCGGTAGAAAATGGATGGATGGATATCTATAATTCTTACATTTTCTTTTGGTAATTTAAAAACTGTATATTTATCTTTTTTTATTTTTACATTTAGTTTTGGTAATTTAATGACTTTATAGTTGTCTTTTTTAGTGATAATTTAATGACTTTTTTATGTTTTAATTTGACTATTTAATGACTATATATTTTTTATTTACATTTTATTTTGATAATTTGATGACTTTATACCAGGGGTGTCAAACTCAAATACAGAGTGGGCCAAAATTTAAAACTGAACAAAGCCGCGGGCCAAGGTTGAACAAATTAACCTTTTAATAGGGACCCAAACAAGTTTTGCATTGAATATTGAACAAGCAAGGCTTATATAACTTTATAGTGACATGCAAAATCGAGTTTCAAATAATAATAATAATTTAAAAATATCAATGGCATATCAAATACAATTTAAATAAAAATTGAATGCCTCTTTTCTATTTGCAGCCTTCTGAGGTAAATATCAACATTAACTTTTTCCACAGACTTATACATTTGAAAATAAAATGACAATGAATAAACCAACCATTCAGGACTTTAAACTGCTCAGTTTGCAACACACTGATCTAATCTGATGTGCCCAAGCCAGATACCTGCCATCTTTTCTTGGATGCTAGTTCACTAATGTCAGGGCTCAGGCTTTGAGCTGAGGCAACCTTCATTATCGAACGAAGGTGTTCATCAGTCATTATATCTCGTCCACCCGGACCACAGTTTTGGGGGCGTGCCTTAAATGCACTGCCTTTAACGTACTCTACGAGCTATCGTCACTTCCGCTTATCATCCATTCTAACATCGTTCAGACCCAGTCACAAGAGTGTGCGGCTTCTGTTTGCACACAGGAGTGAATGCAATGCATACTTCATCAACAGCGATACAGGTTACACTGAGGGTGCCAGTATAAAAAACTTTGTGAATTTGGAATGTTATAAATTTATCTCCATCTGCTTCCAATTAACACCCAGAATAAATGGCCCGCCAATAATCAGAGCATTTACAGTTGTGTTTTCGCATTAAATCTTAGCTATCTTTATATCTAGTCTGCTATTGAAAGTGATGCGTAATTCTATATAGCTGATAGGAAATATTTTATTGTCCACGCCTCCTACGTAAACACTGTTGGAAATATGCGCCACACTGTGAATCCACACCGAACAAGAATGACAAACACATTTCGGGAGAACATCCGCGCAGTTAAACAATATAAACACAACAGAACAAATACCCAGAATCCTTTGGAGCACTAACTCTTCCGGGACGCTACAAAATACACCCCCGCTACCACCAAACCTCCCCCCCACACACACACACCTTGTAGCGCCCCGGAGGAGTTAGTGCTGCAAAGGGTTCTGGGTATTTGTTCTGTTGTTTTACGGTACGTATGTTCTCCCGAAATGTGTTTGTCATTCTTGTTTGGTGTGGATTCACAGCGTGGCGTATATTTCTAACAGTGTTAAAGTTTTTTATTCGGCTACCCCATACTTGCCAACCCTCCCGAATTTTCCGGGAGACTCCCGAAATTCAGCGCCTCTCCCGAAAACCTCCCGGGACAAATATTCTCCCGAAAATCTCCCGATTTTCAGCCGGAGCTGGAAGCCACGCCCCCTCCAGCTCCATGCGGACCTGAGTGAGGACAGCCTCTTTTTATGACGGGAGGACAGCAGGGTGACAAGAACTAAATCATCCAGACTAGAGATAAATTGTATTATTATGTTTATCTTACCTAAAAATAAATATATTTAGTAATAAAAATACATTTAAAAAAAATACATTTTTACTATATTTTGCTAAAAACATCAAAATTAATTGTATTTTTATTTGTATTTTTTCGTGACTCCTTATTACATCCAGCCATAGAATTATACATTAAAATAAACATATTTGAAATAATTGATTTTAAATTATCATAACAATTCATTTAAAATGACCATATTTAATTATTAAAATAATTGCTTGTTTATCAACAACTTTAGCATTTTATTCATTACATTTTGAAACTCTCAGAAGCCAAGTTATGTTATATTCCTTAATATTTATTTATGCAAGTTTGAAGTATCAATTATCTAAACACAGTTTGTTTGCATATTTTCAGGATGTAGATATATATACATATATATATATATATATATATGTATATATATATATATATATGTATGAAATACTTGACTTGGTGAATTCTAGCTGTCAATATACTCCTCCCCTCTTAACCACGCCCCGCCCCACCCCCGACCACGCCCCCACCCCCCGAAATCGGAGGTCTCAAGGTTGGCAAGTATGGGCTACCCTCAGTGTAACCTGTATCGCCGTTGATAAAGTATGCATTGCATTCGATTGTGTGTGCGTGCAGAAGCCGCACATGTTCTGTGACTGGGCCAGCACTCGTTGGACTGGCTGAAAAGCAGACGTGACGATTTTCGGGAGGGACGCTGAAGTTTGGAAGACTCCCGGGAGGGTTGGCAAGTATTAGAATTAGCGGTGAATGCAGTGTTACCGCGGCACCGCCGCAATATATAATCGGCGGGTCAGCTTTAGTGTTGATTTGATATCGCCTCAAGGGCCAAGTGAAATTACACGGCGGGCCAGAGTTTGACACCCATGCTGTAGAGGCAAACAGCAATTTCAATAGGGCCGCTTGCTGCTCCGCTGCCCGGGTCTTAATGAAAGCAGTTTCTTAAGAATTGGGAAGTGACAACATATCAGGCACCTAATAGCTCGTCATGTCTCATCGCATCAGAATTATTTTGGCGCCTGGGGCGTCTCCTTGACGTGTTAAACGCGCCTCACATATTTGAGGTCGGGACAAGAGAGAAATACATTCCGTTGAATCTACTACAGATGTGTGACCTTTTGTCTCCTACTTACTGCCAGGAATCTGAGCTACCGTTTTGAGTCCAGTTCTAGCAGCTGACGCCACATTGATCCCATCACGCCGTCTCTTTTTCAAAACCTCTGAAGGTGTCAAAATGAAAGGAAATGGATTGGAAAAAAAACAAGACATTTTTATTTGGCGTTTCCTGCAAAGAAGTGGTAAAAAGCCTAACAAACACACGTGTACAGTACTTACATGACACACACCAGAAAATATCAACAATGGTCTTTTGGAAGGAACGCAAACAAGAGGCCTGAGCCAGCAGGGGGCGCCAGTGTCCCTGCACGATTGTAACTTTAGAACCTAATTGTGTTCTGGCGCCAGCAGGCAAACTTAAAAAGTGCCATTAAAATGAAAATGAAAATAAAAAGCAAAGAAAAATGTCAGACACCAAAAAATCAGTGTTTAAACGCGTATCCAAAAAAGCGAAAGAAGAAAAAAAAGGCACAGCAGATCGCTAACCTTTGAGCTCCCGTCAACAGTCGGCCAGCAGGTGTTGTGTATTTACAAACAGTGCCACCGGGCCGGGAGCAGTTGTTGCAGGACCCCGTAACGAGCACGCCGAGCAGGAAGTGTGAAACGGGCGTGAGAAAATATCTTAAATAACAAAATATATATAAATATGTACACTTCTCCATGGAGGACCAAACACCACGTCAACACCACGACCACGGCTGGGAAACTTTTACAAAAACAAAAACAAAACATTCATTCAAAAGTCTGTGTGTGTGTGTGTGTGTGTGTGTGTGTGTGTGTGTGTGTGTGTGTGTGTGTGTGTGTGTGTGTGTGTGTGTGCGTGTGTGTGTGCGTCTGCTGGTCTCAGATCAGCTGCTGGTCTCCTGAGTGGACAATAATGGTCCTGCTGATCTTCCACTTCTTCACTGCAAACACAAATGCATCATCTTTGGTCACGCGATGCCTTCAGGGTCCCGGCGAGCGTGCGACATCACAGTGTCTTTTGGCTACTAACATGAATGAAATATTACTTATCATAATTCATTTGGACAGAATTAGAATTATGTTTTTAATCCCACAACTTTATTCTCCTCAAAATGTGACTTTTAATATGACGATGTTATTCTGGAAAAATTATGATAATTTTTCAACAAATCAAAAGATTTTTAAAGCGATATTAAAAAATATTTTAAAAAAATTGGTAACAATGTAGTGCAACTGTCTTCTCATCGAATTACAATCATGATAAAATTCTCTTTTTTTAAAATGGTAATGTAATGAACTTATACTGATCTTTTTTTTTTTACATTTAGTTTAGGTAAATTCTTAATTTAATTAATTTATAGTTAGATTTTTAATGGTAATTTAATGACTTTATATTAATCTTTTTTGCATTTTGTTATGGTAATTTTATTACTTTATATTCATCTTTTTTATATTTTATTATGGTAATTTAATGACTTCATATTTGTATTTGTCTTTTTTTATGTTTTAATTTGACTATTTAATGACTTTATATTTTTTATTTACATTATATTTTGATAATTTAATGACTTTATACAATACTTTCTTTACATTATATTTTGGTAGTTTAATTACTTTGTATTTATCTTTTTTTTTGGTGATTTAAAAACTGTATATCTTTTTCTTTACATTTTATTTTGGTAATGTAATGACTTTATAGTCATCTTTTTATGGTAATTTAGCGACTTTATATTTATCGTTTTTTACATTTCATTTTGATAATTTATTTACTTTATATTGATCTTCTTTTACATCGTACTTTGGTAATTTAATGACTTTCTAGTTTTCACTTTTAAATTTTTTTTGGGATTATTTATTGACTTAAATTGATCTTTTTTTAACATGTTATTTTGGTAATTTAATGATTTTATAGTTTTCTTTTTTTACATTTTATTTTGGTAATTTAGTGACTTTATAGTTATCTTTTTTACATGTTATTTGAGTAATTTAATGACTTTATACAGTATGTGTGTTATTTTTCTCATGTACTGTATCCTCTTAAAATTATTTCTTGTAACATGTGATAAGATGACATCTTTTCTCTTGTAATGAATAGTTTTTACTCGTGCATGCATCACATTTTAGTATTATTATAATTATTTTGACTATAACTTTTATTTTCTATGGTGAAAACAAAGTGGGCACAAATATTTAGAAAATAGAATTGATAAGACATATCATAATAAAATATAAATATTATAATATGAAAAAAAGTGTATGCGTACTTGCTCGCTTGGACCATTTTTGTCCCCGTTGACGGCCTTTAGGAGCACGACGTCCTCGCTCTTCGCTTCGCTCTTTGCTTCGCTCTTCATCTCCACCACGATGTCGTCTTTGGCGGTCTTCTCTTTGGAGCTGAAGGAGGAAAGGAAGTTTCTAGGAAAACAGCGTGAAAAAAGACAAGAAAAGAAAGATGGCCGACGCTCACATGTCCTGCTTCCCTGAGCGTCCACAGGGGATCTTTCCCTTCTTGTGCAGGAAGTAGAGGACGCTGCCCAGGATGGCGAGCAGCAGCAGACACAAGATGATCACAACGATGATCACGCCGTTGCCTTCTGCTATGCAAACACACAAAAGTGCAATCGATCAATGAACTGACCTATTGATTATTATTTTTATTATTATTATCATCCCTCGTTTGAACACGGACAAGCAAAATGGCGCTGCAGAAGAAAATGAAATAATATTTACTGTGTGTATATATATATATATATATATATATATATAAATATATATATACATACATAGATAGATAGATAGTACTTTATTGATTCCTTCAGGAGAGTTCCCTCAGGAAAATTAAAATTCCAGCAGTAGTGTACAGAATTGAGATCGAATTTAAAAAGTACAAAGTAAATAATGGGGGTATAAATGGAAACAAAATAGAAAAATATTACAATAAAAATAAAAATAAAAAGCAACGATGAGAATAAAAATATAACAGTGAAATAAGAATATAAGAAGAGAAACTAGGCAGTAGTGACCATATTATGAACAAGTATTGCACTGTTATTGTTTTGCATCCTCTGTCATCCTTGTACCCCCCCTCCCCCCAGAAAGGTATATATATATATATATATATATATATATATATATATATATATATATATATATATATATATATATATATATATATATATATATATATATACATACACACACACACACACACACAGTAAATATATGTGTGTGTATCAGTGACGTGCAGTCACTAGAGGCAGGCCATCATGGAAAGAAAAAAAAATGTAAAAAGAAAAACAATTAATTAAATTGTTAAATGTATCCAGTGATTATACTATAAAGTTATTTTCCATTTAACTTCACCAGTTTTAGATTATTTTTATTCAAAATCGCTGAATTTTCACATTTGCCGTTCAAATACTGAGAAGAGACGGTGCGGTGATCAGCAGCCAGTTGAGGCACGTCACTCAGTTGTGCCTCAACATGCATTGCGGACTCGGCTAACTGCTGGCCTGCTGTGCAGTGAGACCGTATTGCTATATGAATTATATTATACATTTCCATTGTTTAGTTAGCTGAGGTATATAATGTACAGTGTATTTTGTCAACAACTGTATGTGTGTAACGTATTTCTTGTGCTGAGCAATCATAAAACTGCTGCGAAGACGCACTGTGTGAGGCTCGCAGTAATCCCGCCTCCTGGTGGTAGAGAATGTATTCCCGCCGTAGAATGCACCCCCTGACGGGAGTGTTATATCAACTAAAGCCCACACTTAAACTTTCCACGTGCAAGATTGAATCTATTTAAAAAAGTTATTTAATAAGAAGCCAAAAAGTGCAAAAACAATAATGTTCGTGTTGGAGGAGTTGTGAATGACTGCAGGGCCACAACATTAGGTACACCTGCAGACTGCAGCACGGATTTCATATTTCATTCATTCACAACTCCTCCAACACGAACATTATTGTTTTTGCACTTTTTGGCTTCTTATTGAGCTGCTGCATTTTTTGGTTGGGTTGTTTATTTCTTTTGAGTAACTTACTTCTACATTTCTAAAAGGGGAGGAATGTAATAGAGTGATCTATGTTTGTCTGTTGCCATCTCCTGGTTAATGTTGGCTATAGCGTACTGTGGTTACTTTTTGGTTGGCCAACGATTTACGTGGTGTTGCGCACCTGACGTCAAGTGTGTTGAGTCTGTTCTGAAGTCTACAGTAAAGAGACGTACTTCATCACCTCGCCTGGTTATTGCCTCCAACCCAATATATTACATAAAGGTAAGACCATAATAACGTTTTTTTTTAATTAAATGTGCTTTTTTGTGTGCTACAGTTTGTATGTGTAAAGTTAAAGTTAAGTTAAAGTACCAATAATTGTCACACACACGAGGTGTGGTGACATTTGTCCTCTGCATTTGACCCATCCCCTTGATCACCCCCTGGGAGGTGAGGGGAGCAGTGGGCAGCAGCGGCGCCACGCCCGGGAATAATTTTTGGTGATTTAACCCCCAATTCCAACCCTTGATGCTGAGTGCCAAGCAGGGAAGAATGCTGGTATGAGCTTTTAAACATAACCCGTTAACTGCTGCCAATCAAATGGTGAATACGATACTCTTTAGGGTTCATATGTTTGTAAATCTGACTGTGATGAAGTCAGTGCCTCACCAGCCATCAACCTCACCGCACATCACTGATATGTATATATATATATATATATATATATATATATATAATATATATATATACATATACATACATGTATATATATATATACACACACACACATATATTTACTATGTATAAATATATATACATATAATATATATATATGACTAGTTTTGAGTTATGTTTGTTATCTAAAATGAAGATCATACAACCGAATGAAAATCCTCCAAGTCTGGTGATTTCATAAATTTTGCCAGGGGTTTTATATACTGTATAAGATAACTGACATACTTGCCAACCCTCCTGAATTTTCCGGGAAACTTCTGAATTTCAGTGCCTCTCCCGGGACAACCATTCTCCCGAAAATCTCCCGATTTCCAGCCGGACAACTATATTGGGGGGGGCGTGCCTTAAAGGCACTGCCTTTAGCGTCGTCTCTCACCTGAAAAGGAGACTATTATATATGTCTCCGTTATCCATAGGTTTATCTATAAACCATAAAGTAGGCAGGCACGGAACTATTGCTCAGCGTGTGTTTATTCCAGCCGGCACGTTAATACACTGACACACAACATCCGGATTCCCATCATGCATTGCTTCAAAACTACGGCAATTTCCAGCCGGACAAACAATATTGGGGGCGTGCCTTAAAGGCGCTGCGTTTAGCGTCCTCTCTGAAAAGGAGACTTTTATATACGTCTCCGTTATCCATAAGTTTATCTATAACCCATAACACGGTGGCCGAATGAATATAGTCACTCATGAACGGTCAGAGAAACACAAGTCGGCGGCAACGCAGTATTATGGGCCACCTTGCAAGCAACATTCCGTTCTTATTTACGGATGTTTTCAACAAATCCGTGAAGGATATGTTCCCGGATTCAGAGATCGCTCGCCAGTACTCAAATGGCAGAACAAAAGCTACTCAAATAGTGAAAGGTAAGTGTTATTTTTTTTTAAAGTAAGCAGCAAGTACAGTACAGTTAGTAGAACAACTGTGTTTTCATTACTGTTTACTGTACTATATATATATACATAAATATATATATTATATATATATATATATATATATATATATATATATATATATATATATATATATATATATATATATATATATAAATGTAAGAAATATACTCCTCCCCTTAACCTCGCCCACCCCCCACCCCCCAATCTACCGAATTCGGAGGTCTCAAGGTTGGCAAGTATGATAACTGATGATATTTGAAACAGGTCGTAATTGTTGGTGATTAATCACACGTTATACGTGTACACACACACATATATGCATACATACATATATACACATGGAGGTAATGATTGGAAGAGACTGAGATGAAAGTCACTTGTTTTGCTGCTTTAAAACTCACAGTCACTTCATTAGGTACACCTGTATCATCAAAGGCAGGCATTACTTTATTGACATAGTGCAAATGCGAGCTGGGAAGATTATTGCTAGTGTTAAATTAGTAAGCAGTCGAGTTCAAATGTCTGTGTGATGCTGTTTTAACTTCATGACAGCGAATAAAACCACTCATGAGGAAGCAGAGATTGTGTTCCTGAACATTAAAATAACAGTGAAATAAACAACATTGTCGTCATGCCAAGTGTGACAAACAAAGCATGGAAAAGTTGGAAAAAGCACAAGTGCAGTGGAACTTCGATTTACTAACCCTTCTTTTTGTGAACTTCTCGATTTACCAACTTTTAAGATGGAGCCAAATATGCGAACCATGTCTCTGAGTATGAACGTTTCATTCATTCACTCATTTTGTGTGCCGCTGGAAGTCTTAGGGTGCTGCCATTTTTAGGCAATTAACCTATTTTTGGGACTACAACGCGCACTTAAAATCCTTTAATTTGCTCAAAAAATCGACAGTGCACTTTATAACCTAAATGATGTAAATAGGGGCCGATAGTAGTTTTTGCTTTTGTTTAGTTGTTTGTGCCCTACACACTTCTTTTTGTTTAAAAAAATTATAAGTAGCATTCAATACCATACATCATCTGATTTACAATAAGACTAGCAAGTTACCGTATTTTTCTGAGTATAAGTCGCTCCGTAGTATAAGTCGCACCGGCCGAAAATGCATAATAAAGAAGGAAAAAAACATATATAAGTCGCACTGGAGTATAAATCGCATTTTTATTACCAAATCTGTGTTATATGTGTTTTATGTTGCACGAATGCACCAAGAAAAATTCGTAGAGTGTGAACCCGTGCTCAAACAATGGCAATAAAAACTATTCTGATTCTGATTCTGATTTTTTGGGGGAATTTATTTGCTAAAACCCAACACCAAGAATAGACATTTGAAAGGCAATTTAAAATAAATAAAGAATAGTGAACAACAGGCTGAATAAGTGTATGTTATATGAGGCATAAATAACCAACTGAGAACGTGCCTGGTATGTTAACGTAACATATTATGGTAAGAGTCATTCAAATAACTATAACATATAGAACATGCTATACGTTTACCAAACAATCTGTCACTCCTAATCGCTAAATCCCATGAAATCTTATACGTCTAGTCTCTTACGTGAATGAGCTAAATAATATTATTTGATATTTTACGCTAATGTGTTAATAATTTCACACATAAGTCGCTCCTGGGTATAAGTCGCACTATGAAAAAACTGCGACTTATAGTCCGAAAAATACGGTATACATTTAATAAGATAAGCTTTATAAAAATGTGTTAGTGTTTGCTTTCTATAAAACATTTCCACTTCTATGATAGATTGTCAAAGTATCAGATCGGGACTCGAAATTCCATCCATCCATCCATCTTCTTCCGCTTATCCGAGGTCGGGTCGCGGGGGCAGCAGCCTAAGCAGGGAAGCCCAGACTTCCCTCTCCCCAGCCACTTCGTCCAGCTCTTCCTGTGGGACCCCGAGGCGTTCCCAGGCCAGCCGGGAGACATAGTCTTCCCAACGTGTCCTGGGTCTTCCCCGCGGCCTCCTACCGGTCGGACGTGCCCTAAACACCTCCCTAGGGAGGCGTTCGGGTGGCATCCTGACCAGATGCCCGAACCACCTCATCTGGCTCCTCTCGATGTGGAGGAGCAGCGGCTTTACTTTGAGCTCCCCCCGGATGGCAGAGCTTCTCACCCTATCTCTAAGGGAGAGCCCCGCCACCCGGCGGAGGAAACTCATTTCGGCCGCTTGTACCCGTGATCTTGTCCTTTCGGTCATAACCCAAAGCTCATGACCATAGGTGAGGATGGGAACGTAGATCGACCGGTAAATTGAGAGCTTTGCCTTCCGGATCAGCTCCTTCTTCACCACAACGGATCGATACAGCGTCCGCATTACTGAAGACGCCGCACCGATCCGCCTGTCGATCTCACGATCCACTCTTCCCTCACTCGTGAACAAAACTCCGAGGTACTTGAACTCCTCCACTTGGGGCAAGATCTCCTCCCCAACCCGGAGATGGAACTCCACCCTTTTCCGGGCGAGAACCATGGACTCGGACTTGGAGGTGCTGATTCTCATCCCAGTCGCTTCACACTCGGCTGCGAACCGATCCAGTGAGAGCTGAAGATCCTGGCCAGATGAAGCTATCAGGACCACATCATCTGCAAAAAGCAGAGACCTAATCCTGCAGCCACCAAACCAGATCCCCTCAACGCCTTGACTGCGCCTAGAAATTCTGTCCATAAAAGTTATGAACAGAATCGGTGACAAAGGGCAGCCTTGGCGGAGTCCAACCCTCACTGGAAACGTGTCCGACTTACTGCCGGCAATGCGGACCAAGCTCTGGCACTGAGCATACAGGGAGCGGACTGCCACAATCAGACAGTCCGATACCCCATACTCGAAATTGGATCGTAAAAATAAGAAAATGTGGATGCGCTTGATTACGTTTGTCGGCGTACCTAATGATGTGGCCAGTAGGGCTTATTCCTCATAATTTCCCCCTCTTCTTCCGAGTAAAAGAGAATATTTAATCTGCCCGCAGGCAGTAGCTGAAGTATCTGAAAAGCTGTGCCAGCAAAATGAGCAGGAGTCCCAGAAAGAAAGGTGATAAATAAAAGATGGAGCAGCTCCTGGTGTCAAAAAGCAGCAGGAGGAGTGAAATGAGCGAGGAGGAAGAGTGTTGTCGCACAACAAATTCTTACCGGGAGAGAAGGGGTTGCTTGATGTGATCAGTGGAACTGTGAAAAGCAACAATCATATGAAAAGTTGACCACTTATGGCTGACAAAATGTTCAAACAAGCTCAATGATGAGAATAAAGTTGCACAATTAGCCCGTTATCCTTGGCGCTAATCGTCTTCCTCCACTTGTCATGCAGTTTGACTGGCTAGCTGATATCTTCCATTGAAATTTTCAAACACTTTACAACTCACCTGGTCTGCCAGAGAATAGGAAGACGGAGCAGGATTAGCGCTTTAGTGGCAACATTTAGCCCCGCAGGTCATTTGAAGAAAGTGACATTATTAATTTTGTTAGAATTGATTGATTTTAGCACTGCGTAATTGTATGTAAATGTATCCTTTTGCAGTATATTTGATTAGTGTACTGCAAAAAATAAATAAATGTATATATAAATAATATATATATATACATATATATTATGTTTGGTAAATAAACTTTCAATAAAATTAAAGAGTAAATAAAAATACAGCTTCACTACTTTAGTCATAATTTTTGCTCCTAAGAAACTTTGTGACTCTCGCTCCAGACTTCTTCTGTGTGTTTGATATTCTTTTTACTGCCACAAGTGGTGGAAAAGTGTATTACAATTGAGTGCCACAGTTGAGAAACAGATGCCTGCCCTCTAGTGGACGCAAGTGCCCAACTAGGGATGATGTTTGATAAGAAATTATTGAGTTTGAGCCTATTATCGAATCCTCTTATCGAGTCCAGATAGGTTGTTGTATATGGAAAAAAAACACACAATATTTGGTTTAACAAAAGCTCACTTTTATCCTATAAGAAAAAAATACAATCTAATAAATAAATAAATATTGACTGTTACTCACCTAAAAAAATAAAATAAAATAAATAAATATTGACTGTTGTTACCCAAAGTATATTAAGTGGGATTTTTCAGAAAAACAAATATATACAGTAACACAAAAACAACCTGTCTCTGTGATCACTATAGGTGTATAAATAATAATATAGTGTTAAATAAACTCAGTCCCTTGGGCACAAAACTGAAAATAATACAGCTCTCCAAAAAGTGCACTTCTGCTGCTATTTGACATAACTGTTTGTTATGAGGCTTTGACATTTTGGCACTTTATTTCTTTATTGAAAGAAAATCCTATGAAGAGAAAAGTTGTTTGCAAATGTGGTTACAATGCTAAAAAATGAAAAGTTAAAGCTAAAAAAAGAAATACACTTTATTGAGTTAACATTATAAGGGGAAAGATGTGATGTTATGAGCTAGGCTAGGGAATATAACAACTACACTACCCAGCATGCAACGGGAGTGACGAGCATGCGCGGTAGCCCCGAAAAGTGTTGTTGCATGTCGCCACCAGGCAGCTAAGAATGAGGTTATTGGCACGCTGTGAAAGTAAACGTCTAGAACTCAGCCAACACGCCTCGTCTGCATCATTTATAATTAGACAGACAACACATATACAGTGTTATTTTGTTTTGTTTACAAGGAAAGAAAAAAAAAAGTTAAAAAAGGGAGATATGTTGTATATATATGTATGTGCTGCGGTTGCTTTAAGAACGTTGCGACAGCTGCCGTAAAGGAGGTGCGTTGCTAGCCTGGTTGCTATGTTTCCGTTTGTTTGTAAAAGTGTTCGTCATGTGTTTGTACCCTGCTCAAATCTCTCAGTAAAGTTATTCATTGGATTATACCTTTTGTTTTGAACTTTATTACACCTTGGAGCGTTTTTTCCGGTCCATTGTTTTTCCTGCTTTCCCTATCTGCGCCTAATGACTGAGCTACGTGACGTCATTTCTTGTGATGTCTCACAGGGAATTTCTGGTCGGGACGGGATTCGTTCCAAGGGATTCGAATAAAGAACCAACTCTTTTTCTTTACTATAGTGGTCTCGATAACAGGTACCGGTTCTCAAAAAGGGATTCGAGTCCAAAGACTCGGTTCTTTTCTTATCGAACAACCGGGAAAACCGGTTTCGAGTATCATCCCTATGCCCAACATGGTTAAGATACACTGTTATATTACATATTAACCCTGCTAGCATCAGAGTGTGTTTGCTTTTACCGGCTTTGATGCTGAAAGCTCTGACGTCCGCTCCCAAGTCGTTGGAGGCGTTGCACAGGGCACTGATGTCCGAGGCGACGGCGACGGACACCACGCTGCGTGTTACGTGTTCACTGGATTTGCTCGCCACCACCTGCCAGCTCTGTGAGACCCAACAGGGGGAGGGCATTGGTTTTGCATAGCAGGCGGCGAAAATGATTGCCACGGACGCCATTGCACGTCTGCATCGAGTCACCTGACTTCCCACGAAGATCCACGTGATGCTGGGGGCCGGGTGGCCCCGTGCCTCGCAGCTCAGGTTCACCATTCTGCCCACCGTCTCCTCCAGCTGCACCTCCTGCTCCTCGCCCACCAGCTGAGGACCGCCTGTGTCACGCACACACAACCGGCTCCATCTTACACAGGTTTTTTAATTCATTATATTTACAGACCGGAATGACGGACCGTTAACGACGATGTGAACGGAGCCGCTGGTGTGCAGGGAGGGTAGGGAGGGTGCGGTCACGTCGCATACGTACTCTCCTGCCATTTCATAGGTGACGTCCTGCAGGTGTAGTGTGTTTCCTCGACCCACCATCTTACCATCCTACACACACACACACACACACACACACATTAATCACAGCTTACTTGCATATCATTCAAATGCCGTGATGGCATTGGTGCATAGAACCTTGTGCCAGATGGTGGATGTTTTCAGGGAGGACAAGGCGTTGCAGGTCGCGGTCAAATCTTCACCTCTGACCAAGTCCTCTGATTCTGCAGGTACCAGCACAGCAGGGTCCAGGTCTGAACACAACACACGTGGAAGTGACTGAGTGCATGACGGCATGGGGTTGTGTGTGTGTGTGTGTGTGTTCCTCACAGTGCACTTTGAGCTGCATCTCTCCTTTGACCTGTTGGCGAGTGTCGATGTCCAGTGGGCGACACTGGTAGATGCCGCTGTCTTTGCGCGACACCGCCTGCAGCACCAACACGCTGCTCTGGGCTTCCAAGTCCACATTAGGGTCCTGCAAGAAATCACAAAGGCCTCAAATGTAAAAATAAAAACAAAAGAAGTCGATTTTTAAAACACAAAATAGTGTACATTTTTCCAACAGTGATTTTGGCTGCATTTGTTTACTCAAATTCAGCGAACAACAAGCACTTATTACTCTCTTTTTAATTAGTTACTGTACAGCGCTTTTTTTTCTGTTTGCCACCACTTCTCCAGACTGGCTCCCTTACTTGTCCCTGATTGGCAATCAGGACACACCTGTTCTTTGTTGCTATATAGGATGCTTCCAATGGATCATTTGCCTTTGTGCTTGTACCTCCATTGCATGCTTTGTGTCTACAGTACCTGCAATGTTTTCCTGCTCACCTGTGGTCCGCTCCATTAAAGGGGAACATTATCACCAGACCTATGTAAGCGTCAATAAATACCTTGATGTTGCCTTTCTATTATTCGCTCTCGGAGCGATGACGTCACAACATCGGGAAGCAATCCGCCATTTTCTCAAACACATTACACACACCGAATCAAATCAGCTCTGTTATTTTCCATCATGCCTCGTCGGTGTGTTGTCAGAGGGTGTAACAACACGAACAGGGACGGATTCAAGTTGCACCAGTGGCCCAAAGATGCGAAAGTGGCAAGAAATTGGACGAAATTTGTTCAAAATACGAGGGTGTGGGGAAAGGCGACAAAAATGGTCAGTCGTTTGTTCCGCACACTTTACCGACGAAAGCTATGCTACGACAGAGATGGCAAGAATGTGTGGATATCCTGCGACACTCAAAGCAGATGCATTTCCAACGATAAAGTCAAAAAAATCTGCCGCCAGACCCCCATTGAATCTGCCGGAGTGTGTGAGCTATTCAGGGACAAAGGACCTCGGTAGCACGACAAGCGGCAGTTTGTTCCCGCAGACGAGCGAGCTAAACCCCCTGGATGTCTTGGCTCACACCGCTTCTACCGTCCCTTATGCCACCGAAGATGATCAAGAGAAGAATATCGACCCTAGCTTCCCTGGCCTGCTGACATCAACTCCAAAACTGGACAGGTCAGCTTTCAGGAAAAGAGAGCGGATGAGGGTATGTCTACAGAATATATTAATTGATGAAAACTTTATTCATTACTCGCGGTTTTACGTAAATTATTATACATAAACTGTGTTTACCAATAATTTAGCTTAAAAACATTACAACACTTAAAAACAAACACATACCAATCGTTGGTTAGAAGGCGATCGCCGAATTCGTCCTCGCTTTCTCCCGTGTCGCTGGCTGTCGTGTCGTTTTCGTCGGTTTCGCTTGCATACGGTTCAAACCGATATGGCTCAATAGCTTCAGTTTCTTCTTCAATTTCGCTTAAGCCGCTGAAATCCGAGTCTGAATCCGAGCTAATGTCGCTATACCTTGCTGTTCTATCCGCCATGTTTGTTTGTATTGGCATCACTATGTGACGTCACAGGAAAATGGACGGGTGTATATAACGATGGTTAAAATCAGGCACTTTGAAGCTTTTTTTAGGGATATTGCGTGATGGGTAAAATTTTGAAAAAAACTTCGAAAAATAAAATAAGCCACTGGGAACTGATTTTTAATGGTTTTAACCCTTCTGAAATTGTGATAATGTTCCCCTTTAATTACACTTTCTACCTGCACTTTGCCTGCAGTCTCTGCATTCTGGCGTTCCAGACCAACACAACCATAACAATCCATCCATCCATAATTACATTATTAGCGTCTTTTTGCGAACTTTTCAATATAAAACCCTCTTTTATAACCTGATGGTACCTGCTTCTGTGTATTTGGGATCTCCATAAGTCCTGAAAATCAAACCATGGAGGTATTGCAGAGATATTTATAAAACAATATTGCCTTCCTTTCTACTTCTTCCAAACGGTCTGTTTGGAATTTTTCAGTCCAGTGACATTTTTCAGGCCTGTGGTGTCTATGTATCCTAAGGGCTTACCAAAAGGTACGTGCGTGAGCTCGCCATGTAATGTTCGAGCATTTGTGGTCCGAACGACAAAATGCCTAAGGTACGACACAAAGATCGAAAATGCTTTGTTGTTGTTTGCGTTAACCAGCACAAGTCACTGCAAACTTTCAGCCTCATCTGAACACAGAGCGCCTTCAATTCGGAAGAAGTTTCTCTTCGTGTGTGCAAAGCACTTAAAATAGTCCTGCTTCAGAAACCTGCGCCATCATGACGAGGGAATTTCCCCAAAAATACTTTTAACAGAGGGTTCGGTGACTACTATTTACTATTTATGGCAAGGGAGGAGACAATGAAACGGTAAGTAATAACAGCAGATTAGAAATGTTTTAAAGATACTTAGCTTGATTTATTCATGCTTCATGAATCAATTTAAGTGGACCCCAACTTAAACAAGTTGAAAAACTTATTCGGGTGTTACCATTTAGTGGTCAATTGTACGGAATATGTACGGTACTGTGCAATCGACTAATAAAAGCTTCAATCAATAAATCAATTAATGTGTAGCTAGCTTAGCCTTCTAATGTAAGACAACTGCGTCACCATCCTCCGTCAAAATAAATAAAGATTTTCCTAAAAACTACTTCTAATTGGATCAGTGCCCACTGTGTTTGGTAATGGACAAGTAAATTATATCAGTGTTTTTCAAACGTTTTTGAGACAAGGCACATTTTTTTCATTGAAAAAATACGGAGCCACACCACCAGCAGAAATATAAAAAAATGAAACTTCACCCGGTTGTCTTTTTTTTAGTTCGTTCTTTTCCTGTGTGTAGTGCTTTAGTTCCTGTCTTGCGCTGTTATTTTGGTGGCTCTTCCTGTTTTCTTGGTGTTTTCCTGTAGCAGCTTCACGTCTTCCTTTGAGTGCTATTGCCTGACCTGCTTGCTTTGTATTGGCAAACAAGACTATTTCAGTTGTGCAGACGCTATCCTTCTTTGTGGGGACATTGTTGATTGTCATGTCATGTACGGACACACACCGTAAGTCTTTGCTGTCGTCCAGCATCCTGTTTTTGTTTACTTTGTAGCCAGTTCAGTTTTACTTTCGTTTAGCATAGCCATCCCTATGCTTCAGTGCCTTTTCCTAGCGGGACTTGCCTTCTGTTCATTTTTGGTTTAAGCGTAACATACCTTTTTACCTCCCGCTGTGCTCTGCATATTGAGATCACCACAAAGCATCCTCGACGCGTTCCGACTTCTACAAAGCGATGAACTACCTGCTGCCACCTACTGATATGGAGTATTACATGGTTACCCTGCCGGGCTCTATACAGCACAGACACTAGACAACAGCACATTATTTGCGGATTATAATTATTGATTTGCAAATAATATTTTTTGGACCAATTAGGTGAAGTTGCATAATTTATTTAATTATTATTTATTCATTACGGTCGCAGTGTCGCCTTCTAGCGTAGATGATAGACTTTAGCCTCTGTTTAAAACTCGAAGCAGCCGAGCTGAGTTATTTCCATAATGTAAAACGGTAACGCCTTTTTTGTCGATATACACATGCATACACCCAGGGTCTAGCATTATAAAGTTACCGACTCGGTAGAAGTTTAACCTTAGTCAGCGTATAGTTCCAGACCTAAACGTCACTGCCTTCCTTAGTGCCGACAACAAAACGCTGTGAGCCGCTGGTCTTGCCGTATCATCTGGGATGTTGTTTTGTGGTGAAAGTCACTCAAAACAGATGGCTTGAGGCGATCACCAACGTCCAAAGTGCACAATAAAATTTAGAAAATAAAAAAACTACAAACTATTTCTGCCGGGCGGAGGAAAATGCTTACTGAACGTGAGGGGGCGTGGTGAGGAGAGGTTTATTTGCATCCAACAACTTCGCCTCTCAAAAAAATTGGCTTAAAAATAGGTCTATAAGGCATTAGGTGACAATTACCTTGGGAATTGAGTGGGTGGGTATTGTAAGGGGTGGGGTTTATTATGCTACATATTGTAAAATGTGCAGGTACCTCAACTTGCCTTTGCCATGACCCATCATACTGTACTGTCTGCAAAATTCAATAAAAATATTTGGGAAAAATAAAATAGGTCTATAAAACAACATTTATGCACATTTTCTACGAAAGAACAACCATTACATTTTATGAACACCACAATGAAGTGTTTTCAATGTAGAACAAAATCATCATATGACCCCTCTAAGAACCATTATATCGAGCCAATTATGCATCCATGTTCACGCTTCATTCATTCATTTTGTGTTCCGGTGGCAACTATTTTGTGTCATTTTGCTAACACAGTAACCAGGGAAGAAAGAAGGAGGGAATCGCTATGGAATGATAAAAGAAAGAGTATTTGCGTGGAGTACATCAATGGCGCCCGTAAGTATGGAAGAATTGGCGAAGCAGGCTTCGTACCACAGCAAGTTTTTAATGTGACAGGAACTGTCTTTTCTATAAAAATCTGCCAAAGAGGACTCATATCAACAGCGGAGAAGAAGGCACTCGCAGAACACAAACAGAGAAAGGATCGCCTCCTGATTGTCTCTTTCAGCAGACACACACAAGGCCCCCTCCTTTATCCCCCTCGTGTCTGCCTGCTCCCTGATCCAGTCAGCTGCACATTCACCGACGAATAGGTAGAGTGAACATTTTATTTTGTAAAATGTTTATTATTGCAGCATTATGGTTGTTAAAGTTAAGGATTTTTGTGGTTTCTGATCGTTTGTGAGGGTACCAAAGAGATTTAAGTGAGTGTGCTAGTTGGCAGAGCAGCGCATACAGGACAGTTCAGCTTGTTGTTGTTTTAACTTGTTGATAAAGAGATAGCCTTTAATTATGTTTGATATACAGTACTGTATAGCTCTTTTTATTGTGTTTAAAGTATACAAATATTCACTAAAATATGGACTTTTCCAGGCTGGAACCCTTTATTCATATTTGCATTGTTTCCTACGGAGAAGTTTGCTTCAATATATGAACTATTTACGAACCCTGTTCAAGAATCATTTAAGCTGGTAAATCGAGATTCCACTCTATTCAATTTTGGGCAAAAAATTCTGCTAAAAGTTTGCCCGGTTTTCGTGTACCAACTCAGGTATCATACAGCCAAACTTTGTGTGTGTGCACGTCAGACTGGATCTGCCAAGTCACATGGGAGTAAATTTTGCACGTTCATGTCGACACGGGGGGCCCCTGCATTTGAAAGACGTCCCCTGCGTGTCTCTTGCGTGTCGCCCCTTTCTGTCTCGGGGACTTTTGGGCAAAGAGCGAGAGAGGAGGCATTCTTACTTGCTCCCTGCTGAAAATGAAGGTCGGCGGGGGGTTGCCATCGCCGTGGCAACGCAGCTCCACAGTGTCCCCCTCTTTGACCAATCCCTGAGGCGACTCCCTCCACAGCTCCACCATGGTGGTGGGGTCTGGACAGAGAAACGCACACACACACACACACACACACACACACACACACACACACACACACACACACACACACACACACAGAGTCGAGTTAAACAGTCTTACTCAGCATGCGGGTTAAGTCCCATTACAAGATCATTTCCATGAGGCTGACAGCACAGACTGTGTCACAGGAGCGAAAACAAAAGTCCAAGTGCCTCAACAGAAAGCTAATGTGGCTATTAAAGTGCCTTACACAACACTTAGCCAACACTTGACAGTCTGAAACCTTAACAAGCAGCTTTTCGCCAAACAATGGGAACAAAGTGATGCTGTATGTTTGACAGTGAAAACACAGCAACATTTTTTGCATAATTTTCTGACACAAATAGTAGTCGTCGATTCATTTATTTGTATTATTTTTCACTTACAGTGGACGCTGACGCCGACGTTGCTGGACTCTATGGTCCTGATGGCCCCCGGCACAAAGAAGCTGACCTCGCAGGAGAAATTAGCATCCTTGTCCTCCTTCTGCACCTTGTATTCCAGCGTGCTCAGCATCGAGTACAATTTACTGGACTCAAGTGTATCGTCAGTCCACACGTTGACACCTGCAGGAGCACAATATTCGTTTTTTTCAATATTGACAGTCAAGAACTTTTAATTACAATGTACTAGAACAGTGTTTCCTAACCATAGGGCCAGGGTCTATTGTTGGGCCACCAAAACATATGTTTCTCAGCTGTGGTCTCTTTGGGCCGCAGTGGTACTCCCTTGTAATACACTTTTCCACCACTTGTGGCAGTAATGACAATAACAAACAGAAGAGAGTCATATTTGGCTTGATCTAATAGTGTACACCGCCTTCCGCCCGATTGTAGCTTAGATAGGCTCCAGCGCCCCCCGCAACCCCGAAGGGATTAAGCAGTAGAAAATGGATGGATGGATAATAGTGTCACAAATTGGCATGACGTTGGTGTTAAATCTCTTAGCATGGCATAGCAAACAATGAAACGTAAACCACAGCATACAACTAACATGAACCGAAAATAGTAGCGTATAGCTGGTAATGGTCCGACTGGATGGCGTGACTGGCATAAAAAGGTGCTTGAGTGGGAGTCCCCGCAGGTGCCTGTGCTAATTACCAAACAGAGGCTGGTGTATGCACTCAGCGCTCCTAGCAACAAGAAGGTAAGCAGGAGCGCTGACAACAGAAATACACACTAAACACATGAGAACTATAAGTGTCACGGCACATGCGCAATCCCGCATGTCATCTGCTGCAAGCACATCCGGCCCCTCCGGCTTGCTTTTCCCGCATCGCGGTCTCGCGCCTGCACGGCTGCAGGCAATCACCAATCAGCGCACCTGGGTCTGATGAGGACAGAGGGCATAAAGACCAGCGGACCCGAAGATTCAGTGCCGGAACGTAGTTCACTCTTTGTAGTAAGCATCCCGTCTCTGGCTTCCCTCTGCGTACTTGCTCTCTATGTGCCTTCCCTGTGCCCGTTGTCTTATGTCCTCTGTGTTCCCCGCAGTGTTCCCCCTGTTTCCCGTTATCGAGCTGTGTGCCTCGACTTCCCACTGGATTCTGGACTGCCTCCCTCGATCTTCGACCCCTGCTTGGACACTGACCTCGTTGCCTCTCTCCAGCCCCCGACCTCTTGCTTGCCCACGGACTGCCTTCTCACCTTGCCCCTTTGGTCTGACGAAGGATTAATCCAACACGCACTTACAACAAACTCTGGTAACATTTACATTGTTAATTCTACACATTGTCTTGCACCATTCACGTTTAGGAGCATACACACCCCAACACATCATCAGCATCAAGTTCAATAAACCTATTGAACTGACCTCTGCCGTTGTGGTGTCTCCTTCCCCCGCCGTACGTAACAATAAGAATACTAAACCAAGATATGACCTGTGCCAACAGGTCATGGCAAGTAGTTTGTAAATCGAAAATTACACAAAAGTGGGGTTCGTAAAACGAGTGTGTGTATATATATAAGCACATATTTATATCTATGGACAATTATCCTATCATACATGTTTTTGGAAAGTGGCTAGGCACGGCAGGAAAAACCCCAAACAGAGATTCCAACCATCCATCTCCTGACTTTGAGGCCAACGTGCTAACCACCGTGCAGCCTTATAATAATTCCACTCAGGAGAAAGATGGGCTTAAATGAATCATGAAGGGCCAAAACTGGTATGAAATTCATGACCATGAAAAGAGTATATATGCATGTACGTATAACGTCTGACTGCAACTGTACATACACAATAGGTCGGAAAAAAATCATCAATTGATACTTGCTGAACTCAGCTCTGGAGTAGAAGTAGGCAGAGATTTAGTGTGGAGCTTTGCATGGTCACTTACGTCCTGCTGTGGGTACTAGAGCCATGTTGTTCCTGTACCAGGTGATGTTGGGCTTGGGAAAGCCGTTACGGGCTTCACATGTTGCAACCTAAAAGAAGTGACAAAGCATTGAATGTAGTTTATTGTGGTGGTTTATTGTGCTCCATGGTGACAATGGGCAGCTGACCCACCTTTGACGGCATCTCATTGGTCACTGATATTCCAGTTTGGACACCCTTGATTATTGGAGCCTCTGGTGGAGCTGATGAAGAAGCATTTTATCCAATTAGGGTCGTAATTTACTGTTCATATAAATGGCTAAGAGTGTTGTCATTATTTATGATCTTAAATGTTTGTGAAACCGTAACGTGTCAGAATGGGCTCAGAAAGCCGTTTGTGTGTGTTTTTGTGTGTGTGCTTGCAAGGGGGAGCCTGACAACTGACGGTTTGGCAACAACTGTCAAAAAATCAAATGAAATCGATTGATAGACGCTACATTATGTAAGTATTTTCACTGAACTAGTCACATAGTTTAATGGTCACGGTTGAGATGAAATGTATTATTATGAAACATCCGTTATGTGAGAGTATGGGGTAACGGACTGTCTTATTGTCCTGGTCGTGGAACTGTGGACCAGCTCTATACTCTCGGCAGGGTCCTTGAGGGTGCATGGGAGTTTGCCCAACCAGTCTACATGTGCTTTGTGGACTTGGAGAAGGCATTTGACCGTGTCCCTCAGGAAGTCCTGTGGGGAGTGCTCAGAGAGTATGGGGTATAGGATTGTCTGATTCTGGCGGTCCGCTCCCTCTACGATCAGTGTCAGAGCTTGGTCCGCATTGCCGGCAGTAAGTCGGACACGTTTCCAGTGAGGGTTGGACTCCGCCAAGGCTGCCCTTTGTCACCGATTCTGTTCATAACTTTTATGGACAGATTTTCTAGGCGCAGTCAGGGCGTTGAGGGTATCTGGTTTGGTGGCTGCAGGATTAGGTCTCTGCTATTTGCAGATGATGTTGTCCTGATGGCTTCATCTGGCCAAGATCTGCAGCTCTCACTGGATCGGTTCGCAGCCGAGTGTGAAGCGACTGGGATGGAAATCAGCACCTCCAAGTCCGAGTCCATGGTTCTCGCCCGGAAAAGGGTGGAGTGCCATCTCCGGGTTGAGGAGGAGATCTTGCCCCAAGTGAAGGAGTTCAAGTACCTCGGTGTCTTGTTCACGAGTGAGGGAAGAGTGGATCGTGAGATCGACAGGCGGATCGGTGCGGCATCTTCAGTAATGCGGACGCTGTATCGATCTGTTGTGGTGAAGAAGGAGCTGAGCCGGAAGGCAAAGCTCTCAATTTACCGGTGGATCTACGTTCCCATTCTCACCAATGGTCATGAGCTTTGGGTCATGACCGAAAGGACAAGATCACGGGTACAAGCGGCCGAAATGAGTTTCCTCCGCCGGGTGGCGGGGCTCTCCCTTAGAGATAGGGTGAGAAGTTCTGTCATCCGGGAGGAGCTCAAAGTAAAACCGCTGCTCCTTCACATCGAGAGGAGCCAGATGAGGTGGTTCGGGCATCTGGTCAGGATGTCACCCGAGGAAGGTGTTTCGGGCACGTCCGACCGGTAGGAGGCCACGGGGAAGACCCAGGACACGTTGGGAAGACTATCTCTCCCGGCTGGCCTGGGAACGCCTCGGGATCCCCCGGGAGGAGCTGGACAAAGTGGCTGGGGAATGGGAAATCTGGGATTCCCTGCTTAGGCTTCTGCCCCCGCGACCCGACCTCGGATAAGCGAAAAAAGATGGATGGATGGATGGATGGAAACATCCGTTAGTCAAAGCATGCCCAAACGTGGCCAATATGCATGATCACCTTGCGTTTTATGAAGTGTGATTGCTAGGGATGTGTACCGAATTCGATATTTTTATAGGCACCGACCAAATTCTGTTGGTACTACTGGGTATCGATTCACGCAAAATTAAACGGTGCCATATTTTGATACCTTTGTTGTACGTGACATCATGTCCGGTTGCAGACTCGTCACGTCCGGTTGCAGACTAAACACCCGCTCACATAAACAATCACTCATGCAGCACTCAAGGTGCACTCAGCCAAATTCTCTCCAAGTAATGTTGCAATTTTCAACACCAAACACGCAAGTATGCTTGGTAGAAAACACTCGGACATAAAGTAAGGCTCCACTCTTCCAAAATGCGCTACCTGGATGCTAATTTGCATTGGATTTGTCATTGAAAAGCTACTAATAGCATTACCAATTTTACATTCAACCAATCAATCAATTACAATTTATTTATATAGCCTCAAAGGATTTCACAAACCACACCGATATTCCCTAAGTCTGAATCCACATTCGGGCAAGGAAAAGCTCCAAAAGCTTGAGTTGTGAAAAAGAAGAACCGTTGGGAAGGGGTCGCGATGTTGGGACAGCCCTACTGGGTGAGCGGCTGCAATGGATGCAGAGTGGGTACGGTAATTTAATTGTCACATTAATAAAATTACTTGGCAATTTTAACAACTACAAGTTACAACTAAGATGAATGTTAAAATCAAAGAGCTGGTGTGTAATAAGCCCAATACTTACTTAGAGTATAAATACTTTTTAGGGCGCAACAGAACACATTTAGCTTACTGGATAAAGCAACTTCCAGTACTGCCATCTTATGTCTTGGAAGTGCAACTTGGAATTAACATTTATTAACACATAAAAAAGAAAAAGTACCGAAAACTGGCACCGTTGAGTACCGGTATCGTTTCCCAGGTACTGGGAATCGGTACCGTATCAATTCAAATGCAAACAGTACCCATCCCTAGAGGCGTTTAAGAGCAAAAGTATTGAAATCGATGGGAGAATACTTGGAAGGCCAGATGTGACAGGGAATGACATACTTAAGTGGAGGGGGAGAATGCTGCAATTGTGAAGCTTTTCCCTCAATGGGAGAAAAGGACCCTTGATGATTAAAGGTTATTGTAAACTTTAAGTGGATTTCCTCACCAAACACCCTGAGTTGAGTCCTCGTATTCAATTGGCCAGCCTCCAAAGCGTTCACCGTGCAGAAGAACTCCCTCTCGTCTGAAAGCTGGACCTCCTGGATGCTGAGTAGGGTTCCCTGCTGGTCAAAGGCCACCTGGATGCGGCTGCTGTACTCTGTGTTGTTGTCCACGTGTGAGTTCTGGTCATCGCCGTAGAAGATCCGGATCCGCTTGCTGCTTTCTTGGTCATTCTGGATAGAGGGGTAAGGACTGGAACGCTGATGTAAAATATCAGCATTATGTAAATGTGACTCACTACATTTTGGTCACACTAAGCGAGACAAATGCAATCCATCTTGCACATGTGGACTCACCACAAACCACTGGATAAAGATCCGGCTGGGCTCGCTATTGATTTCAGTGATATTGTACTGGCACGGGATCTCGGCCGAGTCGCCCAGGTACACCTCGACACTCTCAGGCGCAGTCCCGACCACCCTGGCCCACACTGGAACACATGAAACTACATTCATGAGGCATAACAATTCCATCGCGACCAATACTTGAATTCCTAATACGCAAGCTAACCCTAAGTCTACGTTGTTTTTGGCACAAGACGGACGGGAACAGAAGAGGAAGAAAGTCCACATGGCGTGCTTCTTTGTCTCCCTTCCGCCTCGCTAACTGACACATCTTGGCCAGGAAAGCAGTTTCCTGGGCATCATCGGGGGGAATTTAGGCACACAAGAAAGAGAGACGAGTCGCCAGGCTGAATCCCTGAGCCAACTTGTTCTGCAGCCATGTTGGACTTGGCTGCTCTCTTCTTTCGCAGTGAGAAAGAAAACATTTTGGCACAATGTTCTGTTTAATCTGGCGTGGAGTGGTTTTGCGAGACGGCGGAGGATACTCTTGTTCTCCACTTACACGGTCAGAAATAACTCAAGTCATGTGTTTCCTCAAACCGCCATGTTGTAGTTTTTTTTAACATTTGTTTGGGTGATATTTGCTCGCAGTGAAAGGGGATCTTAACTATGGGGTGCTGTTGTGTTGTGTTCAAACTAGACACTAAAAATGTTAGCTATGTATGTCAGTTAGGGATTGTAGACAAGTATAAGTGAAGGCTACAATTTCTATACAGTGGTACGGCCCACTCGTATGACTCAGTTTTTCAATATGTTGGCCCTGGTTTTCGTATGTTGTCTTATTTATCAAAGTTACAGTACACAGATAGTAACAGACTAGTCTCTTTGCTTGTGTATCCGTCTGTGGACTCAAGCACCAAACAAAGAATGGGGACTCTCGGTGTCTGTGAAGAATGGATAGTGGTCATTTGTTAACCATCTTCATTACTAAACACTAGGGGTGTAACGGTACACAAACATTTCGGTTCGGTACGTACCTCGGTTTAGAGGTCACGGTTCGGTTCATTTTCGGTACAGTAAGAAAACAACAAAATATAAATTTTTTGGTTATTTATTTACTAAATTTGTAAACAATGGCTTTATCCTTTTAACATTGGGAACACTATAATAATTCTGCCCACGTTAATCAACTGTGTGTCTGTTATTTCACTTTACCTTTTTCTGTGTTGATTGAGCTGTGTTGAAGCAGCAAAAAAGGAGTTTCTGTCTCTGATAGTTGATATAATAATGTAACTGCATCATTAAGCCTACATGAACTCCATGGTGTTCAGGGATAAATAGTCTCTCCTATTGCTATTGTACTATTTTTTCAGCTATAGTTACATTAATTATTAGAAATGCAGCAGCCTAGTTTTGAATGGCAGGGTCCCTGCTATCACATGTTGATAAAAATACAACATTTACATAATAAAAATCAACTACAGGCTTCTCAAATGCTGTAATAAATCAAGCATGATGAGTTGACTTGAAACTGTTTAATGTTGCACTTTTTATATGTGGAAGAAAAGTTTTGTCATTGTATGTAATCTGAGCAACAACTTGAGGCAGTTTAATGTGCTTTGCTGTCTGTAACACACACACACGCACACACGCACACACACGCACACACACACACACACACACACACACATACCACAAAATGAGCTAACGTTACGCTAAAAGCGAATTAGCCTTCACCTCAAGCCAGGACTGCGAGTGAGCTGAACTGCCTTTTACATTTCTAGAAGGTCAACGGGCTCATAGTGATGTTACTAGTAGTTGACTGGGAGGTGTTTATTATAATTTGGGGAGAGCCCGCTGCCTGATGCTTACCTGCTAAACGCTAAGCACTGACTACATGCGCTCTGAATACGCACTGCTGATTGTCTGTTACCGCTCTGTGTGTAACCAATCAGATGGTTGTGTCGGTGGCACAATGCTGGGTGCTGTGTAGAGGACTGACAGAGACAGAGGCAGAAGGAAGCTGAGGCGGCTACTTAATATGTTTGTGTAGAAACTCATTTGGTACACCTCCGAACCGAACCGTACCGTTACACCCCTACTAAATACTACACACAAACAGTGTAGTAGGGCTGGGCGATATGGCTGAAAACTCTATCACGATGGACAGTGCATCCGCAAAGTATTCACATTCACTTTTCCAACATTTTGTTATGTTATAGCCTTATTCCAAAATGGAATCAATTATTTTTTCTCCTCAAAATTCTACAGAAAATACCCCATAATTAAGATGTGAAAATGTTTTTTATTAATTTGCAAATTAAAAATTGCAAATTGATTTTTGAGTTTTAAATTTTTAATTTGCAAATTAATAAAAAACATTTTCCCATCTTAATTATGGGGTATTTTCTGTAGAATTTTGAGGAGAAAAAATAATTTATTCCATTTTGGAATAAGGCTATACCATAACAAAATGTTGGAAAAGTGAATGTGAATACTTTGCGGATGCACTGTACATCGTGATAGAGTATTCACAGCCTTTGCTCAATACTTTGTTGATTCACCTTTGGCAGCAATTACAGTCTCAAGTTTTTCTGAATATGATTGCACAAGCTTGGCACACCTATCTTTGGCAGTTTCGCCCATTCCTCTTTGCAGCACCTCTCAGGCTACATCAGAGTGGATAGGAAGCATTAGTTTTCATCTAGGATGTCTCTGTACATCGCTGCATTCATCTTAGTCTAGTCCTGAGGGTCACTCTGTCCGAGTTACAGCATTCCTCTGTGGAGAGAGGAGAACCTTCCAGAAAGACAACCATCTCTGCAGCAAACCATCAATCAGGCCTGTATGGGAAAGTGGCCAGATGGAAGCCATTTCTTAGTAAAAAATTGCCAAAATTCACCTAAACGACTCTCAAACTATGAGAAACAAAATTATCTGGTCTGATTAAACAAAGTTTGAAAATTTTGATGTTTGGAGAAATTCGGGCACCGCTCATCACCAAACAGATTCCATCCCTACTGTGAAGCATCGTGGTGTGCGGATGTTTTTCAGCGGAAAGAACTGGGAGACTAGTCAGGATAGAGGGAAAGATGAATGTGACATGAGAAAACCTGAATGACAGCCAATGCTTCCCATTAAACCTGATGGAACTTGAGAGGTGCTGCAAAGAGGAATGGGCGAAAATGCCCAAAATAGGTGTGCCAAGCTTGTGCAATCGTATTAAAAAAAACTTGGGGCTGTAATTGCTGCCAAAGGTGCATCAACAAAGTATTGAGCAAAGGCTGTGAATACTTATGGACATGTGATTTTTTTCGTTTTTTATTTTTAATAAATCTGCAAACATTTAAAAAAAAAATTAAAAAAATAAAAATAAAAATAAAAAAGCATCTTCACATTGTCATTATGGGGTATGGTCTATAGATTGTTGAGGACAAACAAGAATTTATTCCATTTTGGAATAAGGCTGTAATGTAACAAAATGTGGAAAAAGTTAAGTTCTGTAAATACTTTTTGGATGCACTGCAAGTGTTTTATATCAGTCAATATCGATAATCATTGATATTTTTTATGACCTATCAAATTAGGACCATGGAAAAAATATATGAAATGTAAAGGTTTTAATTCAAAACTTCTTCTGATTATAATCCCCTCAGCTAGCAAAGTATAAAGGAAGGTACATGTCAACACAAGCATGGAAAACAAACAATGTGAACAAAATATGAAAATCACAAAGAACACTTAAGAAACCTCTTTAAAATGAAGGTGCAAAAATAAGGAATACCGTATTTTCCGCACTATTAGCCGCACATAAAAACCACAAATTTACTCAAAAGCTGACAGTGCGGCTTATAACCCGGTGCGCTTTATATATGGATTAATATTAAGATTCATTTTCATAAAGTTTCTGTCTCGCAACTACGGTAAACAGCCGCCATCTTTTTTCCCCGTAGAAGAGGAAGTGCTTCTTCTTCTACGCAAGCAACCGCCAAGGTAAGCACCCGCCCCCATAGAACAGGAAGCGCTTCTTCTTCTACTGTAAGCAACCACCCGCCCGCGTAGAAGAAGAAGAAGGGCGCGGATATTACGTTTCATTTCCTTTGTGTGTTTACATCTGTAAAGACCACAAAATGGCTCCTACTAAGCGACAGGTTTCCAAGACGCAATCTCTCCATCCGCACACGGACTACTATTTCACAGCAACTGCCTAAAGACTTTCAAGAAAAGCTGGCTACTTTCCGTGCATATTGTAAAAACAAGATAGCTGAAAAAAAGATCCGGCCAGAGAACATTATCAACATGGACGAGGTTCCACTGACTTTTGATATTCCTGTGAACCGCACTGTGGATACAACGGGAGCACGTACGGTGAATATTCGCACCACAGGGAATGAGAAGTCATCCTTCACTGTGGTTCTAGCTTGCCATGCTAATGGCCAGAAACTTCCACCCATGGTGATATTCAAAAGGAAGACCTTGCCAAAAGAGACCTTTCCAGCCGGTGTCATCATAAAAGCTAACTCGAAAGGATGGATGGATGAAGAAAAGATGAGCGAGTGGTTAAGGTAAGTTTACGCGAAGAGGCCGGGTGGCTTTTTTCACGCAGCTCCGTCCATGTTGATATACGACTCCATGCGCGCCCACATCACGCTGGTTTTTAATATATTATTAAAGTTTGACTGACCTATCTGACTGTTTTTTTGACATTCCTTTAGCGCAGTTAGATGCGGCTTATAACACGGGGCGGCTTATAGGTGGACAAAGTTTTGAAATATGCCGTTCATTGAAGGCGCGGCTTATAACCCAGGGCGCCTTATGGTGCGGAAAATACGGTACATAAGAAATGCTTAACAAAGTGTAACAAAATAGTGCAAAGTGTGAAAATGTAAACATAGCAAAACCTAAGAAGAACTATTTTCTGCAGGTTTTATGCCAGGAACTTACAGCTGTGCTTTAAAGGGTGAGCGCGGATAAGGTGGTGAGGTATTACCTGTCTTGGCGGGGACGAGCGCCTTGCATAATTTACAGCTGGTCTGACTATGGTCTGATTTTAAAAATCCAATCATTTTTACTTTCTCTTCTCACTTCTTGCAAAAAATGAACTGCGAGACAACAAGATGGCGCAACCAAACTTTGATAGTTGGTTGCTGAATTTCTCAATAATGTAAGTACCGTATTTTTCGGACTATAAGTAACTGTTTTCTTCATAGTTTGGCCGGGCTCCAGTGTGACTTATATATGTTTTTTTCCTTCTTTATTATGCATTTTCGGCAGGTGCGACTTGTACTCCGGTGCGACTTTTACTCCGGTGCGACTTGTACTCCGAAAAATACGGTATGTATGTATTTATGTGTTTATGTGTGTGTGTGTGTGTGTATGCATGTATGTATGTATGTATCTATCTATCACCTGATTGGCTGTTAGCGTGTCACTCCCACTAATCAGTGATCACTTCTTACGTTGTTTGGTTACCAGCGAATGAGTGCCTTTGTTCATGCAACCAAAATTGTTTCCCTTCTTCCGATTTCTTCAAACAAAGAATACATTTTTTTTTTTTTTACATTTTATCAAACAGGGCGTCACGGTGGCAGAGGGGTTAGTGCATCTGCCTCACAATACGAAGGTCCTGAGTAGTCTTGGGTTCAATCCCGGGCTCGGGATCTTTCTGTGTGGAGTTTGCATGTTCTCCCCGTGACTGCGTGGGTTCCCTCCGGGTACTCCGGCTTCCTCCCACCTCCAAAGACATGCACCTGGGGATAGGTTGATTGCCAACACTAAATTGGCCCTAGTGTGTGAATGTGAGTGTGAATGTTGTCTGTCTATCTGTGTTGGCCCTGCGATGAGGTGGCGACTTGTCCAGGGTGTACCCCGCCTTCCGCCCGATTGTAGCTGAGATAGGCTCCAGCGCCCCCCGCGACCCCAAAAGGGAATAAGCGGTAGAAAATGGATGGATGGATGGATTTTATCAAACACATTTTTTTTTCACTAATATCGATTTTGTGTCTATTGTGATATATATTGATTTTTTTTTATCGCCCAGCCCTACAATGTAGACATCTGCGTCTTCTCCTTTGAATGTATGAAGCGCTGTGTTCTCAGCACTGTTCCCGTGATGAGGCATTCAAGGGCACTGCCTAACTCTTTGCCTTTCAGAGAATCTTTATGCTTTTTTCATGGAGCAAAACAATCCATCATAGGACCAATAACGTGAGAAACACTATTGAATTCAAGAAAGAACTTGTAGAAAAGTAGGAAGGTTGTGTCTGTGTAGACTTTCCCTCCATTCCTATGAAAAGATGTGATGTAATCCGAACACATCAGATGTAGATTGTGGTCCAAACTTTGGTTGTGAATACCGGTATTCATTAGCATGAGCTAGACCTCCATGTTTTCAACATGGGTTAAAAACAGACCAAGCATGAAAAGAGCTTCAAGACACACCACCGACGCCTTGCTGCCCCCATTCAGCTGACTGCACCCCCATCAGCGGCCCGTCTCCCTCCCTTGGTCTGCACCAATCATTTTCACGACTCAAGTTTTTCTCCAACCTTCCCTCAGTCCCTCCCTCCTCGACTCAGGCCGTGCTCAGCCAACCATTCCTCTAAGACGACGGGTGAGCCATTGTTCCCCCACCTGGGTGGACCGCATCTCTCCTCTCTCTGTCTCACAACACACGGTCATAAAAACACAAACCACAGAGCAAGAGGTGCACAACGGTTCATCTGGTGCTGAAGTGGTTGTTTACCGAAACAAAAATGACGACCCGGCTTTGAGGCGAGGATCAGATCAGAAGGCTGGGTGGTGGTGGTGGGACAAACTATGTCACAGAAGTCAATGTAAAAAATGTTGTTGCTCTTTGGGGCCGCGCCGCTAAACTTTTCAGCTAATCCGATTAGCGCTGGGGGGTTGCTGGGGATTTGGCTTCCAGACCCAACCTGGGACCGGTCTTATCTATTCCCGTTGTGCCTTTATACTACAGCACAAATACGCATGATCTGTGGAGCCTGACAACTAAAGTCCTGCCTTCCGGGTGTGGCTCAAATGGTAGAGCGGCCGTCCAGAAACCTGAATCCACTTTGTGCCATCCTAGTCACTGCTGTTGTGTCCTTGGGCAAGACACTTCACTCACCTTGCTCCCAGTGCAACTTACACTGGTGTTTGAATGTTTTGGTGGTTGTCGGAGCGCAGCTGTGGCTACAAATGTAGCTTACCACCACAAAAAGTGACTGAAGTGAATAAATCATTGGCTTCTCAATAGAACATGCTTTGAGTCACTAGAAAAAAAGCGCTATATAAATTGAATCCATTATTATTGTAAGTATAATTTATACTGTCTTTGAATCACCTGCGTATCAGCCAGACTTTAGACAAAGAAAACTACAATGTACTTATTGACAGGATTGGATCTGTAGGACATTTAGGGAATGCTCATGTAAAAAGTCCAACACACACACATTATATATATATATATATATATATATATATATATATATATATATATATATATATATATATGTCTTAATAAGGTTATCCAAAAAATAGTGCTCGATACCGTGGTAGAGCGCAATATATGTATGTGTGGGAAAAAAATCAAAAGACTACTTCATCTCTACAGGCCTGTTTCAGGAGATTTCTCCTGATGATTGAGGGAACCCCTCATGAAACAGGCCTGTAGAGATGAAGTAGTCTTTTGATTTTTTTCCCACACATACATATATATATATATATATATATACATATACTGTGTATATAAAGGTGATTGGCGGAAAATGAGGAAGCGTTGTTGTGTGTCCGGGGAAGCGCGGACTCACGAGACAAAAGTGTTTACACGAGAGGTAAAACCTGTTGGAATTGCGCCGTTCTTTGTTATCATAAGATTGGTAATAAAAGTTAAACATAGCGTCGGACATTGTGTGATTTCTTCTGGGGGCTACAATATATTATATTACTTTAATTCGTGTTCAAGTAAAAAAAAACATTATTTTCAAGATGTGGCAGCGTGCCACATTCAATGACATCAAAGGGAAACCCCGATATATATATATATATATATATATATATATATATATATATATATATATATACAGTATATGTATGTATATAGATATATACATTTTTTATCTGCCTTTAGACCTATCATAGATATAAAGTTTTTATTTGTAATGTTTTTAAGCTCTTTTTGCAAAAAACGAGAAAAACACAAAATATTCAGTGTTTCAAAAAAATGTCAATACTTTAGGTAGTTACACATTTTAATAGGTCAATAAACACTGATTTTGATGCATTATTATTTTTGGAACAATGACTGGGGATAAGTTGATTGGCAACACTAAATTGGCCCGAGTGTGTGAATGTGAGTGTGAATGTTGTCTGTCTATCTGTGTTGGCACCTGTGATGAGGTGGCGACTTGTCCAGGGTGTACCCCGCCTTCCGCCCGATTGTAGCTGAGATAGGCTCCAGCGCCCCCCGCGACCCCGAAGGGATTAAGCGGTAGAAAATGAATGAATGACAGTTTTTGCCAAGAACTCACACTATCCCTCAATCCTCAGCCTGAAAAGGGACACGCTCAAAAAAGTGTTGTAAGAAGTCATCCAACCATCCATCTATCCATTTTCTACCGCTTGTCCCTCTTGGTCATACGCTTTAAATTGTATTTCAACAGCTTCAGACCTATCTATAGACATAAAGTGTTTATATTTTTTAAATGTTTTTTTGTTTCATGCTCTTCTTGAAAAAAAAAATATATGAGAAAAACACAAAGTATGCAATATTAAAAAAAAAAAATTGCATAGTGGAGTACTTTAGATTAGGTAATTACAGCCAGGTCAATAATTCATAACAACACGAATGTCGATGCATTATTTTTGGAATAGTGACATTTTTCCCCAAAAAACTCACACTATTCCTCCTTCACCGAAAAATAGACACGCTCAAAAAAGTGTTATTGGTCATATTCATTTTTTTTTACTTTTAACGCTTTGATTTTTTAACAGCTTCAGACCTAATCAAAGATATAATGTTTTTATATATTTATAATGTTGGTTTTTGTATGTTTTATGTTTTTTTGTAAAAAAACAACACTATTTTTTTAATGAGGAAAAACACATAATATGCAATATTCCAAAAAATTAGTTGCAAAGGGGAATAGTTAAGACAAGGTAATTACAGCCTCCAGTCAAACCAGCCAAAAAGAAAAGGAAACACTGAGGTAATTTTAAGCTGATGAGTTTTTTGTGTCCTGTACCAATAAGGCCGCTAAACAAATGAGATACCTAATAGATAAAGAAGGCGGCCTGTACGCATATAGTGCCTCATTAGGTCATTAACACACAGGCAATCAGCGTGGTCACCATGATTGGTTTCCTCGTTTGATTAAGTCTGTCAGCTTAGGCCTGTGGTAGATCTGCAGCTCTGACAGACTGATAAGAGCCCCCAAAATCACCTCGACAAAACGGGCCCTCGTTCTAATCCTTCACGTGGCTGGCGAGCCATGAAATGAGGCAGGACACTTGTGAGAGATAATAAACATTCACTGTAATGAAGGTTTTTTAAGGACAACTGCGCCACGTCTCCATCGCTCTCTTACATTTCAGCTTCTTCCACAAACACCGTAAAGCTTTCTACTTATTTTAGAAATACAGTAATGTGGTTTTTATATACTTAAAATATGCTTTTGTTATTCAATCCTTTGTGCGTTGGCAGCGCAGAGAAGTCTGGTCTTCTGTCATTTTGGATTTGTGGATTAAAATGAAAAAGGACTTTCCACGATGGCATTAAAGATTGTACCTTTCCCATCCTTGTGAAGCGCTGTTTAAAGTATCGATACTCAAAAAAGCATCCTTTGCGAAAGTATCGATACTCTAGCCACCCACCCCCAAAGAAAAGTTAACATACAGAATATTGTTCTAACGAGCTGCGTTTACATTACCCTTAGAAATGTGCAAAACCTAAATATCGCAATAAGAAACTGGTAATTGAAACACCCATATTTCTAAAAACCTCTCAAATATCGCCCAAAAAAATTCTGTGCTCTTATGAGGTGGTTTTTGAGACGTTTCGATATTTAAGTTTTTCGCAAAAGCATAATGAATCAATCAATCAATGTTTATTTATATAGCCCTAAATCACAAGTGTCTCAAAGGGCTGCACAAGCCACAACGACATCCTCGGTACAGAGCCCACATGAGGGCCAGGAAAAACTCACCCCAGTGGGACGTCGATGTGAATGACTATGAGAAACCTTGGAGAGGACCGCATATGTGGGTAACCCCCCCTCCCCTCTAGGGGAGACCGAATGCAATGGATGTCAAAGAAGGCACCTAAAAACCGAACCGACGGGGCGTCCATGTAGGACAACCAGGGCAGATGGGTCGTCTTGGTATCGCTTCCGATCGGTCGGCCGCACCGGGCCTTACCCGCAAAACACCTACAAGTCGCAAATGTACTTTATAGAAATTTTAGAAATATCGCTTGTATTCTGTGAAAAAAACGCAAGGGAAACGCAGCGAATATTATTTCATTCATTCAGATAATTTGAAACTTGTTATCATGGTTTACGCTGTTTATTACCTCTGACACAGAGAACAGAAACAGGGGTTAGTGGGTGAGAAAAAAAGAAGCTGTAGAGTGGCAGAAGTGTTACCCAGGTGGTTCAGCCCACTGCCTTTATTCCATCCTGCATTGTGACGCGAACCCTGGCAACCAAGGTAATCAAAAAGGTCAACCAACGAGCAAGATTTCTCTACAGAATCTCCTCTGTGGTCAACAAAAGCACCATGAATATTCTAGCGGGAACTCTCATTCAACCCTTTTTCGATTATGCATGCACCTCCTGGTACCCCAGCACCTCCAAAACCCTCAAATCTAGACTCCAAACATCCCAGAACAAGCTAGTCAGGTTACTTCTAGACTTCCACCCCGGATCCCACCTCACTCCTACCCACTTCGCCAAAGTGGGCTGGCTCAGGGTGGAGGACGGAGTAAAACAACTTGCACTGAGCGTAGTCTATACAATCCGCTACACCTCCCTGATACCGAAGTACATGTCAAACTACTTCCATAACGTAAATGACCGCCACAACCACAACACCAGGGGGAGCTCCACAAACCACGTTAAACCCAGATTCCGATCAAACAAAGATCTTAACTCATTCTCCTTCTATGCCACATCAATATGGAATGCACTCTCAACAGGTGTAAAAGAAAGTGCATCTCTATCCTCCTTCAAAACCGCACTAAAAGAACACCTCCAGGCAACTATAACCCTAGTCTAACACCGTTGATTAGCAACACTAAATTGGCCCTAGTGTGTGAATGTGAGTGTGAATGTTGTCTGTCTATCTGTGTTGGCCCTGCGATGAGGTGGCGACTTGTCTAGGGTGTACAACGCCTTCCGCCCGATTGTAGCTGAGATAGGCTCCAGCGCCCCCCGCGACCCCGAAGGGAATAAGCGGTAGAAAATGGATGGATGGATGGATAACACCCTCCCCCCTCCACATCCCACCTCCATGTAAATGATGCTTTCTGAACTCACTATGTTCACTGCTCGCTGTACATATCCTACAAAGTCAGACCTACACTGTTTCAATGTCCATTTCTCAAATGATGCAATTGTTGATGACTGATTGTTGATCAACCAAACCTAACACCCCGCCCCACCCCCAGGATTGTAAATAATGTAAATAATTCAATGTATATACTCTGATGTTTAACTTGTGTAATGACTGTATTATGCTGATAGTATATATTTATAATAGGGATGTCCCGATCCGATATTTGGATCGGATCGGCTGCCGATATTTGCCAAAAATTGCGTATCGGCAAGGCATGGGAAAATGCCGATCCAGATCCAGTTTAATTTCCGTTCCGCATTTTCCAGCACACCTTCAACACATCCACAATTCTCACGCAGTTGCTTTTAGCTGCTGGCATTACACGACAGGCTATTCTCACTCTTTCCTGTGTCTCCCTCTCACAGACAGCGAGCGCACCTTCTTACACACGTCACATACTGTCACGTCATACGTCACATACTGTCACGTCATACGTCACATACGTATACGTCCTCTCCCAGCAGAGAGCGAGGTAGCGGCATGGCTAACGTTAGCTGTGATGCTAGCGCAGCCGCTAAGGTGCGCGCCTGCTCAAGCGTCCTCTGCGCACGGCAAATCTATGCCACGCACAAAATGTAATAAAAAAATAAGCGCATAACAATTTTCGACACACGGACACGGCAGAGACAACAGTTTTCGTCATCATTGTTCAAATATTGTGACGTCTGTCGAGACGCTTACCTCCATTCGGTGCCACACATCCACACCATCGAAATGCAGAGGCAAAAATTTCCACATCAACACCGTATGAAAAAAATAGTGATTTTTTTAGTTGTGATTTCCTTCTCTGCATGAAAGTTTAAAAGTAGCATATATTAATGTAGTATGAAGAAGAATGTTTTAATGTAGACATGCAAGCCTTGAAAGAACATTTTGAAAATTAAGACTACATTTCCTGCAAATGGGTGCATTTCTACCCTATATTTTAACTTTAGATTTATTCTCATATCAAACTCTTTTGGCTGTCTTTTTGACACTTACATCAGGCGCCCCCCTCCACACCCTGGATTATAAATAATGTAAACAATTCAATGTGATTATCTTGTGTGATGACTGTATTATGATGATAGTATATATCTGATAGTATATATCTGTATCATGAATCAATTTAAGTGGACCCCGACTTAAACAAGTTGAAAAACTTATTCGGGTGTTACCATTTAGTGGTCAATTGTACGGAATATGTACTTCACTGTGCAACCTACTAATAAAAGTCTCAATCAATCAATCAAAACACATAGAATCATCATACTGCTGTGATTATATGCATCAAGTGTTCATTCAAGGCTAAGGCAAAATATCGAGATATATATTGTGTATCGCAATATGGCCTTAAAATATCGCAATATTAAAAAAAGGCCATATCGCCCAGCCCTTGTTTCAATGATGCCATTTCTGTTTGTCATGTATAATTTTGTCTATTTTGTGTTTATCCTTGAATAAACAGGTCAGTTTCTTGTTACCAACCATTGTGTATTATTCAAACTCCCCTAATTCAGCTGGCTAGTTGTTATCAAGAGTACTAAAACCATTTTCAACATGATTCTGACAACTAAGTAGGCTAAATAACTTTAAACTTTAATACATGCTCGGATAGGCCAGTATCGGTCAGTATCGGTATCGGATCGGAAATGCAAAAACAATATCGGTATCGGATCGGAAGTGCAAAAACCTGGATCGGGACATCCCTAATTTATACCATGAATTGATTTACGTTGACCCAGACTTAAACTATTTGAAAAACTTTTTCGGGTGTTACCATTTAGTGGTCAATTGTACGGAATATGTACTGTACTGTGCAATCTACTAAAAAAAGTTTAAATCAATTTCAATCAGTCAGCATGAGAAGCGAGCATGCTAACCACCGAGACAAAAGCCTAACCTGGCAGCCAGCACATTCTTGAAGATGTCAGGGAACCACACTGGCTGGCCTCCGTTACAGAAGCAGCAACTCTACTCGTTGATGGAGCCCAATACAGAACAAAGAAAGGTGACGCACTGCAAGCTTTAAAAGATGTCTCCCTTAAGGTGGCAAAACTTTGCGAAACATTTGAAAGATAAGCACCCAGACCTGCACAGGTATTTTAAAGACCATCAGGTAAAAAAACATAGTTGACTTTCTCCCACCAACATGGGAACTTTGATCATCACATTAACATAAACAAACTCACACGCATTACAAACATAGCAGCTAAAATCATCGGCCTACCCACACCCAACATTTCAGATCTAAACCACAGGTCCATCATTCCACTGGCAAACACAATAGTCCAGGATATGACTCACCCACTACACCAATACATCATCCCACTACCATCAGGGCGCAGGTACAGGACTATCAAATTCCTGCAGCTATAGCCGCCCTAAACAGCCGGCCCGGCCGACCTGTCTGACAAGCCTGTAAATGTATTTGGTCATGTATGATGTCTTTTTGTTATTTTTGTTCGTGATGTCTATTGTTTAAAGGTACGGCAGTGAAAATGAAATTTCCCCAACGGGGACCAATAAATCTAAATCTAAATGAACACCAGCAGCTCGCTGGTGTTAACACGAAGACGCCGCATTGAGCTGGTTGGCTCATTGCCAAAACAGCCTCAAGCAAGTAAATAGACTGAATTTCATAAAACTCCTCTGAAAAAACTGTGTTTTATCTTTAACAATGTGTGTTTTACCTTCTACTGGTCCGATCTGTGTTTTTTGCCTTAGTATTTAGTAATTGTGTTTATTTTGAAGCACAGACCAAGAGAGGCAACCGTAAATCGTATAATGACAATAAACTTTTTTATTCTATTCTTTTCAAATCTAGCACAAGATTATGGCCAATATATATATATTCAATAATTTTGTGTTATCATAAGGTTTTTTGTTAAAATAAAGCCAATAATGTAAACTGAGCTACTAGTTACTCTGGATTAGAAGTAGCTAAGATACAGTAAAGGCTATCCCCAGAGAATTGTTGCAAGTTACACGGCAAAAGTCACTTGTTACATCAACACTTGTTCCACCCCCCTGGGAGGTGAGGGGAGCAGTGAGCAGCAGCGGTGGCCGCGCTCTGGAATCATTTTGGTGATTTAACCCCCAATTCCAACCCTTAATGCTGAGTGCCAAGCAGGGAGGTAATGGGTCCCATTTTTATAGTCTTTGGTATGACTCGGCCGGGGTTTGAACTCACGACCTACCAATCTCAGGGCGGACACTCTAACCACAACGAAGTTAGCGGCTACCTTGGCTGTTAGCATGCCTAATCCTGCTTGCTCTCGGTGTGTAACATGTTTAGCCTCTTCCTAATACTTGATAATGATGCCTAAGATATTAAGAAATGCAGCTTATTTGCCATAGCGGAGGTGATTATCATTAAAGGGGAACATTATCACAATTTCAGAATTGTTAAAACCATTAAAAATCAGTTCCCAGTGGCTTATTATATTTTCCAAAGTTTTTTTCAAAATTTTACCCATTACGCAATATCCCTAAAAAAAGCTTCAAAGTGCCTGATTTTAACCACCCGTCCATTTTCCTGTGACGTCACATAGTGAAGCCAACACAAACAAACATGGCGGAAAGAACAGCAAGCTATAGCGACATTAGCTCGGATTCAGACTCGGATTTCAGCGGCTTAAGCGATTCAACAGATTACGAATGTATTGAAACGGATGGTTGTAGTGTGGAGGCAGGTAGCGAAAACGAAATAGAAGAAGAAACTGAAGCTATTGAGCCATATCGGTTTAAACCGTATGCAAGCGAAACCGACGAAAACGACACGACAGCCAGCGACACGGGAGAAAGCGAGGACGAATTTGGCGATCGCCTTCTAACCAACGATTGGTAAGTGTTTGTTTGGCATTAAAGGAAACTAACAACTATGAACTAGGTTTACAGCATATGAAATACATTTGGCAACAACATGCACTTTGAGAGTGCAACAATTTTCATCAATTAATATATTCTGCAGACATACCCTCATGTCAGCAGGCCAGGGAAGCTAGGGTCGATATTCTTCTCTTGATCATCTTGGGACGGTGTGAGCCAAGACATCCAGGGGGTTTAGCTCGCTCGTCTGCGGGAACAAACTGCCGCCATTGCTTGCCGTGCTACCGAGGTCCTTTGTCCCTGAATTGCTCACACACTCCGGCAGATTCAATGGGGGTCTGGCGGCAGATTTCTTTGACTTTATCGTTGGAAATGCATCTGCTTTGAGTGTCGCAGGATATCCACACATTCTTGCCATCTCTGTCGTAGCATAGCTTTCGTCGGTAAAGTGTGCGGAACAAACGTCCAATTTCTTGCCACTTTCGCATCTTTGGGCCACTGGTGCAACTTGAATCCCTGTTCGTGTTGTTACACCCTCCGACAACACACCGACGACGCATGATGTCTCCAAGGTACGGAAAACAGTCGAAAAAACGGAAAATAACAGAGCTGTTTTGACCCGGTGTTTGAGAAAATGGCGGATTGCTTCCCGATGCGATGTCACGTTGTGACGTCATCGCTCCGAGAGCGAATATTTAATTAGCCTAAATTCACCCATTTAGAGTTCGGAAATCGGTTAAAAAAATATATGGTCTTTTTTCTGCAACATCAAGGTATATATTGACACTTACATAGGTCTGGTGATCATGTTCCCCTTTAACTTAGGGGAACAGCTCCACACTACGTATGGAGATACACAACTTGCTGGTAGCTTGTCTAAAAAGAGGAATGGTGTTCATGATCGGCACATCCCTAATTTTGATCATTTGTGGATTCATCGCCCAGCCCTAGTGAGTGTAGACATGGAGAGTTGCTGTGTAAATGGAGGGAGGGAGGCTCCCTCACAGGGTGTAAAAGAGCGAGCATGTAAGTAAGGCTGACAGGCAAGAGGATTTCTCTATACACAAGGCTGGTGTGGTGATGAACACCTGGGGGACAAAGTGTACTGTCTCACATCAAAGCAAGCACACACACACACACACAGTAGAGAGACGAGGGGTCCTTGTCGTGCTTTCAGAAGCAGAATGTGGCGCAAATCTCTCAGCGGTCCGTTCCCTTGGTGACAGTCAGTAGCCGCGAGCGAGTCCACGCTTCTTTATTCTTTTGGCACAGGGAGATAAGGAAGTGCTAGAAATCTCCTCAGAGGCCCCTCTTTATGTAATTATCTTCCCTTTCATGCAGCGCCGTATAGCAGTGGTCGAGGTCACGACCCCGCACGCTGGTGATTGATGTTAAGGTGGACCTCCTCCAGGGTACGGTGCTGTGGATGGCCTGCTTTGGGTTCAACCTATTTTGCAGGTATCCGTTTGTTTCAAACAATTTATGGGATACAAATGACCTATCAGAGTGAATGCTATGACTAGAGACACTAAAACCTCTACCGCCAATGTTTGGTATGTGTGTGTATGTATATATAAAAAAAATACATATATGGATGTGTGTTTTATATGGCCATGTTTTTTAACAACTACAGGGTTTTCCCTACATGTACTTGATCCGCCACGGCAAAATATCCGCCACGCCTTAAAAATTAGTTTTTTTTTATGTAAAAACAAATACAATTAATATAATTTATGAATGTATGTATGTAGTGTAGGGGTGTAACGGTACACAAAAATTTCGGTTCGGTACGTACCTCGGTTTAGAGGTCACGGTTCGGTTCATTTTCGGAACAGTAAGAAAACAACAAAATATACATTTTTGAGTTATTTATTTACCAAATTTGCAAAATCTTCCACCAAAAATATTTTTCTTAGTGGAATATTGGATGTGAAGTAATCGGAACCTTGGATAGGTCAACAATTCATAATAACATTGATTTTGATTCAATATTATGTTTTGAGCAATGACAGTTTGAAAGAAAAAAAAACAGCTTTGTTGTATTAGTCAACATTGCAACTTTTTCTAAATTACAGTATTTTTCGGACTATAAGTCGCAGTTTTTTTCATAGTTTGGCAGTGCAACTTATACTGTATATGTTTTTTTCCTTCTTTATTATGCATTTTCGGCAGGTGCTACTTATACTCCGGTGCGACTTATACTCCGAAAAATACGGTACATTTAACCTTTAAGCTTTTTTATTTCACTTTTGTTATGTTTTTGTATATTTTAATAGTATTTTTAAAATTAAATCTGATAAATCTATGGATAAAAAGCAGAGCCTGGCGACGCATGCGCGTTTATCATAACTCTCTCGCTCTCTCTGTCTCTGCCCCTTCCTCACGAATGCTGCTGCACGCACGATTTGTTTTGTTTTTAACCCCTTCTTAACCCTGAACTTACATTGAAAATACACGCGACCCTAACTCAAAATGCCGGACATTTGAGGCATTTAAGAAACTCCGCTCGGACAGCCTCGCAAAAGAGGACATGTCCGGTGAAAAGAGGACGTATGGTCAGTCTATCGTAACCCAGTCGCTGCTAGCATGCCGTGTGTTGTGCCTCGGGGTGCATTGTTTACACAACGTGCGATACGCTACTTAATATGTCCATGTGGAAACTCGTTCGGTACACCTCCGAACCGAACCGAAACCCCCGTACCGAAAGGGTTCAATACAAATACACGTACCGTTACACCCCTAATGTAGTGTAGTATATTTTCGTGGGTTCTTATCTTTTTATGGCTTTTAGGTCGAGGAAACACGGACATCAGCGTGGATTAGCTATATTTTTCAACTCACTTACATAACAACTTTTACGTAACATGTAAACAACTGCGCCACAGCGTACACGTCATTTCCAAAACTTTAATCATCGCTACAATCTAAGTATATATATATATATATATATATATATATATATATATATATATATATATATATATATATATATATATATATATATATATATATATATCTTAAACTACTACATTTAGCCTACAACCGTATTTTTCGGACTATAAGTCGCAGTTTTTTTTTAATAGTTTGGCCGGGCTTCAGTGCGACCTATATGTTTTTTTCCTTTTTTATTATACATTTTGGGCAGGTGCGACTTATACTCCGGTGCGACTTATACTCCGAAAAATACAGTATTTGCGCACTATTGACTGGTGATGCATCGAAAATTGGGCTGCCAAAAAAAGACTTTGACCACTGAAACATCGCTGCCACAACCGGATGTTATGCTCATACGCATGAGATTGTCTAGAGCGGAGGCAGAATGACTGCAATTGGGGTGTCCTTTTATATATATAAAATGTGCAAAGTGCAACTATTAAGAGGACAGTGGTAGCTTTTCAAGTACCAGTAGAGTTGAAAAACAAGTTGACTTTATATGCCAATTTGTGTTTCATTGTATCCATTAAACCAGAGATGTCAAAGATGCGGCCCGCGGGCCTGATCCAGCCCGGTTCAATCTGGCCCGCGAGATGATTTTTCTAAGTGTAAAATTGAGCTGCATTTTTAAAATAAAGAAACTGCTGTTCTAAAAGTGTCCACTCGATGTCACAATAGCAATTCTGTTAGGCAAGCCTATCGTTTATATTGAGGCGAGCAAGTATACCAAGCAAACGGTACACGGTAAAGCAGGGCTGCGACTAACATAAACAATTGCTAACCTCACTTAAAATGCTGCATGAGACACTGCACATTGATATACAGTAGTTATGTGAAAATGATTTTCTTCTGTGCAAATTTAAAGAAAGTTAACAATGGAAATGACAAATGAAGTGTTTTTATTTATGCTTCATTTTGTTTTTGTTCAATCATAGATGGGCTGTGACTTAAAGGGGAACATTATCACCAGACCTATGTAAGCGTCAATATATACCTTGATGTTGCAGAAAAAAGACCATATTTTTTTTAACCGATTTCCGAACTCTAAATGGGTGAATTTTAGCGAATTAAACGCCTTTCTAATATTCGCTCTCGGAGCGATGACGACGTCACATCGGGAAGCAATCCGCCATTTTCTCAAACACCAAGTCAAATCAGCTCTGTTATTTTCCGTTTTTTCGACTGTTTTCCGTACCTTGGGACATCATGCCTCGTCGGTGTGTTGTCGGAGGGTGTAACAACACGAACAGGGACGGATTCAAGTTGCACCAGTGGCCCAAAGATGCGAAAGTGACAAGAAATTGGACGTTTGTTCCGCACACTTTACCGACGAAAGCTATGCTACGACAGAGATTGCAAGAATGTGTGGATATCCTGCGACACTCAAAGCAGATGCCTTTCCAACGATAAAGTCAAAGAAATCTGCCGCCAGACCCCCATTGAATCTGCCGGAGTGTGTGAGCAATTCAGGGACAAAGGACCTTGGAGCACGGCAAGCAATGGCGGCAGTTTGTTCCCGCAGACGAGCGAGCTAAACCCCCTGGATGTCTTGGCTCACACCGTCCCTTATGCCACCAAAGATGATCAAGAGAAGAATATCGACCCTAGCTTCCCTGGCCTGCTGACATGAGGGTATGTCTACAGAATATATTAATTGATGAAAATTGGGCTGTCTGCACTCTCAAAGTGCACGTTGTTGCCAAATGTATTTCATATGCTGTAAACCTAGTTCATAGTTGTTAGTTTCCTTTAATGCCAAACAAACATACCAATCGTTGGTTAGAAGGCGATCGCCGAATTCGTCCTCGCTTTCTCCCGTGTCGCTGGCTGTCGTGTCGTTTTCGCTTGCATACGGTTCAAACCGATATGGCTCAATAGCTTCAGTTTCTTCTTCAATTTCGTTTTCGCTACCTGCCTCCACACTACAACCATCCGTTTCAATACATTCGTAGTCTGTTGAATCGCTTAAGCCGCTGAAATCCGAGTCTGAATCCGAGCTAATGTCGCTATAGCTTGCTGTTCTTTCCGCCATGTTTGTTTGTGTTGGCTTCACTATGTGACGTCACAGGAAAATGGACGGGTGTATATAACGATGGTTAAAATCAGGCACTTTGAAGCTTTTTTTAGGGATATTGCGTGATGGGTAAAATTTTGAAAAAAACTTCAAAAAATATAATAAGCCACTGGGAACTGATTTTTAATGGTTTTAACCATTCTGAAATTGTGATAATGTTCCCCTTTAAAGTTTAATTGGTTTGTAGAAACACTGAGAATAAGTCTAATTTCATTGTGTTCTTAATGGTGTTTTTGATTTTTTTACTAACTTGAAGTGTTTTGTCAATAGGATTATTTGTGATATGTACATTTTCAGAATGTCCTTGTTCTATTTTGGGCCAAAGTAAACAAAGAAAACAATCTGAAGTTGTCGTAGTTCTATTTTTAAGTTATTATACCATGATTTTACCCGTCCGGCCCACGGGGGAATAGATTTTTTTCCATGCGGCCCCTGAGCTTAATTAAATGAATTTGACACCCCTGCATTAAACCATGTCCAATTGTATTTACAATCCGCAAAGTATGTGAAAACACCGTTTAAACATCACTTAGACTTAGACAAACTTTATTGATCCACAAGGCAAATTGTTCTAAAAAAACGCCACAAATTCAGTCAGCCATTTGAATATTCTATTTTGGAGATTGACATCATGGTAGTAACGCGTTTGCACTCTGACCATCTTATCAGATCAGTCATAGTGGAAATACGCAAAAATTGGAAAGAGATGTGTTTTTTATCATTCATAATCCTTATGTAAGAACACATACTCACATACACACCTACTCAGTGGCCTAGTGGTTAGAGTGTCCGCCCTGAGATCGGTAGGTTGTGAGTTCAAACCCCGGCCGAGTCATACCAAAGACTATAAAAATGGGACCCATTACCTCCCTGCTTGGCACTCAGCATCAAGGGTTGGAATTTGGGGTTAAATCACCAAAATGATTCCCGGGCGCGGCCACCGCTGCTGCCCAATGCTCCCCTCACCTCCCAGGGGGTGATCAAGGGTGATGGGTCAAATGCAGAGAATAATCTCGCCACACCTAGTGTGTGTGTGACAATCATTGGTACTTTAACTTTAACTTTAACTTTATATGCTTGGCTTTTTCTATGCATTCAAAATCGTAAATAAATAGCTAACAATTGAGTCAACAAATCGAGGGCCCTCTGTTGCGCTCTCTCTAAAAACATCCAGATACTTACGAATCATCATAAAAACCGATGACCTATTTTCATTTTTCTGAAATTAATTTACTTCTTCCATACTTAACTGAAAGTCCAAAGACGCTGAGATTTAAGGAACCCAAAATTATTCCTCCTGGTTAGCAACTTCTCGGGCAAATCAATAAATTTTTCATCATGACACCCGGTGGGAGGGAATTCATGAAAGGGCGCGAGTAACATAAATGTTTTATGGACGCTTGTAGCTGATGTGTTTCTCTGCCTCTGCTCGCCATCGATGGCGCCGCCCCCCTCTCCTTTACAGCTGCGGGGTTCAGGCATGCGGGTTGCTCTGAAGACACAGGATGGCTAATTAAAGGTCAACACACTAAACACAGAGTCTACATAAAGGGGAGGGGAAGCGAGGGGATCGATAAGACAAAAACAAGCTGCAGTCAAAGAGGTTTAAACTCCCATTTAGCAGTCACTGGTAAAAAAAAAAGCAAAAAAGCTGGGGTTCGCATGAGACCTGATAGTTACAATATTGAAAATGCCAAATAAGAAGCTGTGAATCGACTTAGACAAACTTTAATGATCCACAAGGGAAATTGTTCCACACAGTAGCTCAGTTACAATGATGGAAAGTGTAAGGATGGAAAGGACAATGCAGGTATAAATAGACTAAATATAAAATGCAACTTTGAATAAATCCCCCCTAACAATAGAGCAGTGGTTCCTCCAGTACCACCTCAGAAAACACTTGGCTCACCAAGTACCACCATAAGGACCAACACTAAAATACAGTATCGTAGTAGGTCTAAGTATTCATTAAAAACAAGGCAAGAATATTGTAATATTACATACAGTCTGAACAGTAACAGTGTTTGAATATAGGACAATAAAACTGTTACATTACAATATTTTATTAAGACATTTCTTTGGCGTACCACTAGAGCCCGTGTACCACTCGTGGTACCTGTACCACAGTTTGAGAATCACTGCACTAGGGATGTCCCGATCCAGGTTTTTGCATTTCCGATCCGATACCGATACTGACCGATACCGATACTGACCGATACTGGCCTATCCGAGCATGTATTAAAGTTTAAAGTTATTTAGCCTACTTAGTTGTCAGAATCATGTTGAAAAGGGTTTTAGTACTCTTGATAACAACTAGCCAGCTGAATTAGGGGAGTTTGAATAATACACAATGGTTGGTAACAAGAAACTGACCTGTTTATTCAAGGATAAACACAAAATACACAAAATTATACATGACAAACAGAAATGGCATCATTGAAACTAGGGCTGGGCGGTATGGCCTTTTTTTAATATTGCGATATTTTAAGGCCATATTGCGATACACAATATATATCTCGATATTTTGCCTTAGCCTTGAATGAACACTTGATGCATATAATCACAGCAGTATGATGATTCTATGTGTTTTGATTGATTGATTGATTGAGACTTTTATTAGTAGGTTGCACAGTGAAGTACATATTCCGTACAATTGACCACTAAATGGTAACACCCGAATAAGTTTTTCAACTTGTTTAAGACGGGGTCCACTTAAATTGATTCATGATACAGATATATACTATTTTGATGGTGTGGAGTCTGAACGTGTGGCACCGAATGGAGATAAGCGTCTCGACAGACGTCACAATATTTGAACAATGATGACGAAAACTGTTGTCTCTGTCGTGTCCGTGTGTCGAAAATTGTTATGCGCTTATTTTTTTATTTGATTTTGTGCGTGGCATAGATTTGCCGTGCGCAGAGGACGCTTGAGCAGGCGCGCACCTTAGCAGCTGCGCTAGCATCACAGCTAACGTTAGCCATGCCGCTACCTCGCTCTCTGCTGGGAGAGGACGTATACGTATGTGACGTATGACGTGACAGTATGTGACGTGGTAAGAAGGTGCGCTCGCTGTCTGTGAGAGGGAGACACAGGAAAGAGTGAGAAGAGCCTGTCGTGTAATGCCAGCAGCTAAAAGCAACTGCGTGAGAATTGTGGATGTGTTGAAGGTGTGCTGGAAAATGCGGAACGGAAATTACGGAGCAGCAGAAAAGTGGAATGTATTATTTAAATAGGTGCGTTGGAAAACACGGACCGGGGTTTTTTTTTAAACTGGATCTGGATCGGCATTTTCCCATGCCTTGCCGATACGCAATTTTTGGCAAATATCGGCAGCCGATCCGATCCAAATATCGGATCGGGACATCCCTACACTGCACTACTGAAATGTTTTCCGACAATCAGCTGGCATTTTTTTACATAGAAAAAAAAACTAAATGAGTACAGAGCTGCCACTAGTTGAAGGCTGAGCACATGTCCAGGTAAAGATAATCCGGAGGCTTCTGCACCTCGCAATCTATGCAAGAGAATGACAGGACATGAAGGTAAGAGGCCCAGATGTGGGGCTGTTATTCTAAAACAATCCGAGACCTTTTTGCAATCAAAAATGTGACGACAGCACGCTGACCTATTGCAAAATTCCAACGAATGCCTTCTTATGCGTGCCAGCCCTTCTGATCATCAACATCATCATCATTACGCTCGGAATATCACTGGAAGATCTATGACTCGTGGCAACTACTATCATTCCCGGATTACCTAAATATAAGCCGCACCCACTTAATTTTCGGTCAAATTACATTTTGTATAGACCACACGTGTCAATATGCCACAGGTGTACACATGAAATATTTACACAGGCGCTTGTGTTTATTAAACTGTTTTACCAAAAGGCACACATATGTCTTTCTTATGCATTCTAACTCGCAAATACTGTAAATGCAATCAAAAGTCTGCTTACAATGGAGCCTATAGAAGTCGCTCTATAAATCACTTAAAAAACATCCAAATACCTCCATTAATGTAACGTCGTAAAAGGCACATTATTTGTAATATTTACGTATTTTAATCATTTTAAGCATACAGCGACGCATCAATTTCACAAACGCATCACGACGTTGGCGTTTTCCTTCAACAACATCATTGATTTTTACTCACTGCAGACTTCATGAGTGCCAACAGACATAATAAGACATCACTTACTGTACATTGTCTGCTGTCACTGGGATGTATGTTGATATAGTCCCGTTTAGATGAAGAATCACTCATAATCTTCGCAATGAAAAAAGTGGGGTGCAACCAAGAGTCTTTTGGTGGTCTTTCTCACCATTTCGGGGTCTAAATTGGATGCCAATGTTGACCAACTTGTCAGATTATGTCCACTAGCAAGGTGAGAGGCCTTATTTATTATCTAGACTTAACTTTCACAAGCTCCGAGGCGAGAAAGCAGCTCACCAGCCAATGATGTCAAAATAGCAGCACAAACTCTGAAATCACTGCGCCGCTATAAATAGTTTGTCCGCTTATAATAACAATATCACTCATACTTGGTTAATATTCAGGCCACAAAATGTAAATGGAGTATTGTTGGCGCTTTTTGGATGGTTGTTAAGAGGTCTTTATTAGCGGAATAGCGGACCTCTCATTGACTATATTGTAAGCAGACTTTATATCTACGTTTATTTACGTATTTGAATGTATCAAAAATTACATCCGTCTTCTTGTCTCACATAATGATTGGGAACGATAGGCAACATTCCCCATAAAAGGTTCTCTTTTGGTGTGAACAATTTCAGAGAGGCCTGTATGACAATTTCTCTGGACTGATAAGACGAGGTTAAATCTATTGACGGCATGAAGCTTGTGAACGCGGGGGGGAAAAAATCCCCAAATTAGCCGCAGCATTGTAAGACACAGGGTTCAAAGTGTGGGGAAAAAGTTTCAGCTTATAGTCAGTAAATGACGGTGATTGGACTTCCATCCAACAGATGGTGTTCCATAGGGTAATAACTTAAAGGGGAACTGCACTTTTTTTGGAATTGTGTTTATTTTAGGGCTGAAACGACGCGTCGACGTAGTCGACGTCATCGGTTACGTAAATACGTCGAGGACGTTTTTGTTCGTCGACGCGTCGCATATTTACGTCACACTACCGTCATGGCGGAGCGCAAAGCAGACGATGCGAGCGGTGCGAGCGAGGGGAAAAAAGCACGCCAAAAGTCGTCAAAAGTGTGGGAGTATTTCAATAAACGGCCTAAGAAGAAACGCTACTTTTACTCCGCTACTTTTATCTACATTCAGCTCGCTACTCGCTACTAATTTTTATCGATCTGTTAATGCACGCTTTGTTTGTTTTGGTCTGTCAGACAGACCTTCAAAGTGCCTGCCTTACTGGTGACGTTTCACTTCGTTCCACCAATCAGATGCAGTCACTGGTGACGTTGGACCAATCAAACAGAGCCAGGGGTCACATGACCTGACTGGCTCCGAGCTAACTTCGGGTGTTACCATTTAGTGGTCAATTGTACGGAATATGCACTGTACTGTGCAATCTAATAATAAAAGTTCCAATCAATCAATCAAAAGTGTGAAGGAAAAAAGACCCTTTTTTTATTTCAACCGTAAAGACTGACTGCACAGTTCCTGTCTTCACAATAAAAGTCCCGCTCCATCGCGCCTGCGCTTTCAAAATAAGAGTCTCCGAAAGCCAGCGCAAACAAGCTAGCAAGCTACGGAGTTTGCCGCCAATGTATTTCTTGTAAAGGGTATAAAAACGAATATGGAAGGTGGACAAATAAGATGCCAAATAACAACCACTTTCATGTGGTATTAGACAGAAAGGAGGAACTTTTTTTCTCCTCCATTTGAAAACGTGGACGTTACCAGCACTGCTTCCTGATTACAATCAATGCAAGTCATCAGAATCAGGTAATACACCAACTTATATTCTTGTCTTCATGAAAGAAAGGAATCTATATGTTAAACATGCATGTATAATTATTAAAACACCTTTAACATGTAAACAAAAAGGGCAAAATAAATAAATATAAATTATATACTGTATATATCAATGTATGTATATATATATATATATATATATATATATATATATATATATATATATATATATATATATATATATATATGTGTGTGTGTGTGTGTGTGTGTGTGTGTGTGTGTGTGTGTATATATATATATATATATATATATATATATATATATATATATATATATATATATATATATATATATATATATATATATATATATATATGATATGTGTGTGTATGTTACTCAGTACTTGAGTAGTTTTTTCACAACATACTTTTTACTTTTACTCAAGTAAATATTTGGGTGACTACTCCTTACTTTTACTTGAGTAATAAATCTCTAAAGTAACAGTACTCTTACTTGAGTACAATTTCTGGCTACTCTACCCACCTCTGCTAATAATGTTGTTGTATGCACACTGTGTCGAGCGGAAATGGCCTATCATAGCAGCACAACGGCAGCGTTCTTGACATCACCATCAACTAGTCAATCGTCCGCGTGAGTATACGTTGTCATCATTACACAAAAACATGAATGTGTCATTTGCATCTGCGTTGTAAATTCATAAACTAAAGCACCGTTTCGCTCTGAGAGGAGCGTTTGGCGTGCCTGTTCAGTGTTTACAAAGACGCGCTCCTCTTTAACGCTAACGTTAATTAGTTGTGCAAATACCTTTTACAACATTAACAATTACGTATACTATGTACAAACGAACAATTAACTTTCACTTTAATCATACTATCATTGTTGTGTTATTAAGCAAAATAAGCAAAAGTTTTACTTTTGTTGAAATGTTTACACTGTTGTTACAGAATATTTCGTTTTGCACTTTTTTGTATTGGATGTTTATCTTTATTTTTGCACATTTTAGCAAATAAGCAATACTTTTACTTTTGTTGAAATGTTTACACTGTTGTTACAGAATATTTCCGTTTTGCACTTTTTTGAATTGGATGTTTATCTTTATTTTTGCACATTTTAAAGCAAAATAAGCAATACTTTTACTTTTGAAATGCTTATACTATTGCAGAATATTAAGATTTGCACTGGATGTTTACTTTTATATTTGCACATTAAAAGCAAATAAGCTACATTTAATTTTGTTAAATGTTTACATTGTTACAGAATATTTTGTCATGTTGTTGTCAATGTTGACTGAGTGGCCATACTTTTTTTTTTGTAAATAAAAGCCATGCCTTTTGAAAAAACTGGCCTACATTTATTTTTTCATCTTCATTTTAAATAAATAAAAATAATCGGTAAAAGGAAAAATAATCTATAGATTAATCGAAAAAATAATCTATAGATTAACCGATTAATCGAAAAAATAATCTATAGATTAATCGATAGAAAAATAATCGTTAGCTGCAGCCTTAGTTTATTTACAAACCTTATGTGAGAACAGCACACATGTTTTTCTGTTATTTGTGCATTATAAATCGTAAATAAATTATAGCAAGAGTCAGGTAACAATGGTGGTAATGGGAGTTGCTCTATTCCGCCTATAAAGCGCTCTAAAAACATACAAAACCCCCCACCAAGGTTTTATATTCATGCTGTATATACGTAATGTATTAACAGGCACATTCATAATAATATCTAATATTTACGTATTTTGCTAATTTTCAGCATACTGCAGCACATTCATTTCCCAGATGCATCAAAACGTTGGCTATTTCTTACAATGACAACAACTACTAATCAAAGCAGATTTTATAAGAGCCAACAATGACTATTTTAGGACAAATGATAATCCAGAACCTTATATTTTCGAACGTGAATATGAGGAAGATGAGCTTCAATTTTTAGAAGTGGAGTGATAAGCAGATCTAGCAAGTAGCACTATTGCTAAGTGTTAAACAAAAATGAGAAACTACGAACATAATAAAACAATCACTTACTGTACAATGTCTGCTCTGAGTGGGATGCCGACTGATGGGATGTTTATATCTTCCCCTTTAGATGACAAATTAATCATTAAAAAAAATATAAAATTGGGGAGCAAATGTGCGTCTTGCTTGCGATTTCCCGGTCTAAGTTAAATTTCAAAGTTAACCAACTTGTCGGTTTTGTCATGATCTGTGGTCTGGATTATGTTTTTGTTATTTTGTGTTAGTTTTAAGACTCCATAGTTCCTGTTTTTGTACATTCTTGTTTGTTTTAGTTTCCATGGCGACTGATTAGTTTCACCTGCCTCTGGTGTCCGGGACACGCACCTGCTCTAAATCAAGAGACCAGTATTTAAGCCTGTCTTTGCCTGTCAGTCGGCCTGGCGTCATTGCTTGTGTCATGCGATTGTTTGCTTCATGGCTTGCCAAGTAAGTTTTGTTTGTTCATGCCACAGTTAGCGAGTTTTTGCCCTGTCCATAGTTTATGCTAAGTGTTAGCTTTTGTTTCCTGCGCTAAGTTGTGCCTTCGCCTTGTGCGCCTTTTTGTTTGTACCTATTTGAGAGTCAAGATTAAATCATGTTCCTACCTTCACGCCTTGTCCGGAAAAGTCTGTTTGCATCCCAGGAGAACAAACTTCGCAGCAAGCTGCGACCCCCCCGTTATGACAGGTTTAAGGCCACAACCTTCTACTATACAAGTGTGAGACATGATTTTTAATCTAGCACAAACTTTTACCAACTCAGAGGCAGTGCAGCAGCTCACCGGTATGTCCATTGCTGGGTTGCATACGACGTCACATCCAGCTCACCTCCGGCTTAATGAATATGCGTGGTGGTAAAGTCCACGTCTGCTCTTAAAGCTGAGGTACTTGAATCTTGTGTCACCAGACAGAATTCAAACAGTAAATCCCGCCCCCCACTCTACGCACCTCACTGATAGCCCCTCTTTAAGTGCACAAAACTTAACCTATGCGCACGCATAGGTTGTTGACAGTCTGAAGTTGTATCGAAGTATCCCCAAGTTTGTATTTTGTTGCAGACTATCAGTAACACACGTCGCCACGCAAAATGATACACACAAAATATAAGAAAATGGCCTGTCTAGAAGGAAAACAGCTACCTTTGCAATGGTACCTTTGCAAATCCAAGCAAAGCAAAATGGGATTCATGTTTTGTCACATCAAAACAAGTATTTTCACTTGGAATAAACTCTAATACCATGTAATTACATTATAAATTGAAAGACCAGCTGTTTGTGTTCATTGTCGGTTATTGTGTTTATTTCTGTGCATATTAGCATTGATGCTGCTCCCGTCCCAAACACAACAAAGCCCCGTTCACAAACACTGCCACTCCTTTTATCCCAGCCAACAGACGTGAGCAGAGCTGTCGGTCGAGCATGCCACACCTAATTCACCGGGATCAAAAATGGCAAAACCCCTGCCCCCCTCCCTAAAAATCCCCCGCTGACAACCCCTAATGCTCTCAAAGAGAATATCAGAGCGATCACAGGTGCACTGCTGCGATAATGAGGCACAGGGGCTACTCCCTGCGCTCGGGCCAGCGCTCCTAAAGAACCCTCAGATACACAAAGTCCATGCATGATTCAGAAGCACGATTACCATCACAAGCCCCAAATCTGAGCGCCATGCCTCATTTAGCATCAGGTGTAAAAAACATTGTGTTTCTGTTCCACCTCATACACAGCAAATACTCCTGATGAAGCACAGTAGAGGAAGAAAGCCCCACAAGAAAGCGAGACAATGCTTTCAAACGCGGCTCACTAACTAGTTTGATAGCAGGCTGATGATAAAATCTTGGTTCGGAATCACATTTGCAGGAGGAGAGATGTGTCAGGCAGATTGGCCCCTTTGGCTGCTGGTGTTTTGTCTAGTTTGCCAGTAAATCATTTGTTCGGAAAACAGGAGCCATCATGGCGGTGTGGGGCGGGAAGGCATGAAAACAAAGCACACGGTGGGCTTGTTGCTAGCAGAGGATTGCAGGTGTTCGAAAACCCTGCAAGAGTCTGAGATGAGATTTTGTAACACTGGTTCTAACAAGTCAACAGGTAACGACCATCGGGTGTTTGGACTATACTACTTTTAAACAAAATACCAAACCTTTTAAGACATTTTCTCCCAATAAGCTGGTCTGCTGTGTGCATGTAAACAGTCGTTGAAAAAGCAGGTCTAAAACTGAGATGTGTTGACACAACAAACTCGGCCTTTCTTCCCCCCAGAAACACTCATAACTTGCTCCTTATCTTGAGGTCCACGCAGGGAGAGTCCCGCTCTCAGACACTATCCACCGCTTGTTGAATTCACTGGGGCGTGGGCCCGGTGCCAGGACCTTGAGCCCAGCCGGTTGGTTATGACTGGATTCCCAGTAGTCTGGTGGCACGGTGTCCCGCTGGGCTAGGCTGGATGGAGGAGGTGGGGTTGACTTTAAGGCAATGGCAGCTGAGAACAATGGGAACGTCGCCCCCCATTCCCATAGAGTGTGTGTGTGTGTGGAGGCGTGGGGGGGTTGTAACAACACCTGTGGGTAGTCCATTTGTCAAGTGATTTGTGAGAAGGAGTGCAAGAACAGTGGGAAGAGCGGAAGGGAAGAAGGGTCAGTGAAGCTTGGGGGTGGGGGGGAGAATTATCACAAGACCACACACAATGTATGCCAATTCACACACACCTGTCCTACCTTGTGTTGTACTTATTGTCTTCTTGTCGTTACGCACGCGGTACCCAACAACAGTACTTCCGTCAATTTAAGTGTATATGCGCAGCCATTTTTGAAATAATGTGCTGCTTTTTAATTCAGTAATAATATGCAAACCATTTGTTTTACCTTTAAAGTCACAGCCAGGGCTAAAAAGTTGGCCAGTGAGAAATAAAATTCAACTTTAGTTAAGATCAGCAGGATATACTCAAAAGGGAACTGCACTTTTTGGGGGGAATTTTGCCTATCGTTCACAATCATTCTAAAAGACATGTCGATGGATGTATTCATTTTTTTAATGCATTCTAATAAATGCAATCAAATGATAAATGATAAATGGGTTGTACTTGTATAGCGCTTTTCTACCTTCAAGCTACTCAAAGCGCTTTGACACTACTTCCACATTTACCCATTCACACACACATTAACACACTGATGGAGGGAGCTGCCATGCAAGGCGCTAACCAGCACCCATCAGGAGCAAGGGTGAAGTGTCTTGCTCAGGACACAACGGACATGACGACGTTGGTACTAGGTGGGGATTGAACCAGGGACCCCTTACAATGGAGCCGCTCTATTCTGCCTATAAAGCCCTTAAAAAATCATCCAAACACCTACTTTACGGTTTTATATACACACTGTAAGTATATATGCAATGTAGTAAGAGACATATTTATAATATTTACGTATTTTGCTCATTTTAAGTAGAGTAATGGCTTTTTTGCCGATATCCGATATTGTCCAACTCTTAATTACCGATTCCGATATCCACCGATACCGATATATAAACAGTCGTGGAATTAACACATTATTATGTCTAATTTTGTTGTGATGCCCCGCTGAATGCATTAAACAATGTAACAAGGTTTTCCAAAATAAATCAACTCAAGTTATGGAAAAAAATGCCAACATGGCACTGCCATATTTATTTTTGAAGTCACAAAGTGCTTTTTTTTTTTTAACATGCCTCAAAACAGCAGCTTGGAATTTGGGACATGCTCTCCCTGAGAGAGCATGAGAGAGCATGAGGAGGTTGAGGTGGGCGGGGTTGGGGGGGACAGGGTTGAAGCGGGGGGAGGGGAGTAGTGTAGCGTCCCGGAAGAGTTAGTACTGCAAGGGGTTCTGGGTATTTGTTCTGTTGTGTTTATGTTGTGTTACGGTGCGGATGTCCTCCCGAAATGTGTTTGTCATTCTTGTTTGGTGTGGTTTCACAGTGTGGCGCATATTTGTAACAGTGTTAAAGTTGTTTATACGGCCACCCTCAGTGTGACCTGTATGGCTGTTGACCAAGTATGCTTTACATTCACTTGTGTGTGTGTGAAAAGCCGTAGATATTATGTGATTGGGCCGGCACGCACAGCCTTTAAGGTTTATTGGCGCTCTGTACTTCTCCCTACGTCCGTACAGCGGCGTTTTAAAAAGTCATAAATTTTACTTTTTGAAACAGATACCGATAATTTCCGATATTACATTTTAAAGCATGTATCGGCCGATAATATCGGCAGTCCGATATTATCGGACATCTCTAATTTTAAGTATACGTGGTGCATTGATTTAAAAAATGCATCACAATGTTCGCTTTTCTCCAACAACATCACTAATTATTACTCACTGCAGACATTATGAGAGCCAACAAACATAATAAAACATCCTCACTGTACAATGTCTGTTGTCATTGGGATGCCAACTGCTAGGATGTTCATATACCGTATTTTCCGCACTATTAGCCGCACCTAAAAACCACAAATTTACTCAAAAGCTGACAGTGCGGCTTATAACCCGGTGCGCTTTATATATGGATTAATATTAAGATTCATTTTCATAAAGTTTAGGTCTCGCAACTACGGTAAACAGCCGCCATCTTTTTTCCCCGTAGAAGAGGAAGTGCTTCTTCTTCTACGGTAAGCAACCGCCAAGGTAAGCACCCGCCCCCATAGAAGAAGAAGCGCGCGGGTATTACGTTTCATTTCCTTTGTGTGTTTACATCTGTAAAGACCACAAAATGGCTCCTACTAAGCGACACACTGTGGTTCTAGCTTGCCATGCTAATGGCCAGAAACTTCCACCCATGGTGATATTCAAAAGGAAGACCTTGCCAAAAGAGAACTTTCCAGCCGGCGTCATCATAAAAGCTAACTCGAAGGGATGGATGGATGAAGAAAAGATGAGCGAGTGGTTAAGGGAAGTTTACGCGAAGAGGCCGGGTGGCTTTTTTCACGCAGCTCCGTCCATGTTGATATACGACTCCATGCGCGCCCACATCACAGATGGTGTCAAAAAACAAGTGAAGCACACAAATACAACACTCGCCGTCATTCCGGGTGGATTAACCAAAGAACTCCAACCGCTCGATATTGGTGTCAACAAGGCATTTAAAGCATGACTGCGAACGGCGTGGGAACAATGGATGACCGAAGGCGAACACACCTTCACTAAGACAGGGAGACAGCGCCGGACGACATACGCCAACATCTGCCAGTGGATCGTAAATGCCTGGGCGGATATTTCGGTCTCAACTGTGGTCCGAGCTTTCCGGAAGGCAGGATTCACGGAACTGCTGGAAAAACAACAGCGACACTGACTCTGATGACTTCGACGAGACGGAGCCGGCCATTTTGGATCCCGTATTCGCCCAACTTTTTAATTCGGACACCGTAGGAGAAGAATTCGAGGGATTTATGAATGAAGAATAATTTCAGAAAGTGAGTGTTATGTTTATTTTGTGTGTTGTGACATTAACGTTCGAGCAACATTAAGTTATTGCTATTGCTCTGCACTATTTTGAATTTTACTATGTTTGTGATTGCACATTTGCACATTACCGTACATTTTGGGAGTGAACAGAGTTGTTAGAACGCTGGTTTTTAATATATTATTAAAGTTTAACTGACCTATCTGACTGTTTTTTTGACATTCCCTGTAGCGCAGTTAGATGTGGCTTATAACACGGGGCGGCTTATAGGTGGACAAAGTTTTGAAATATGCCGTTCATTGAAGGCGCGGCTTATAACACAGGGCGGCTTATGGTGCGGAAAATACGGTATTCCCATTTAGATGAAGAATGACTCATAATCCTTGCAAAGAAAAGGGGTGGAACCAAGCGTTTTTTTCTTGTCGTTCTCGACATTACCGGGTCTAAAATGGCTGTCAAAGTGTACCAACATGTCGGAATACGTCCTTGTCCTTCTACTATCTAGGTGAAAGGCATTATTTGCGATCAAGAATAAAGTTTGACGAGAAAGGAAACGAGGAAACAGCTCATCAGTCTATCACGTCAACATTAGGCCCTTTTCCACTGTGGGAACTTTTTCAGGAACTTTCCCACTTACCCGGGTAAATATAGTACCCCCTGTGTTTCCACCCAAAATTACTCGAGTAGCTATAGTTATTTAGGAAACTTTCAGAGTTCCTCCAAGCTCGGTAGGACTTTTCCAAGCGACCAGGAACCTTTACGGGGGCAAGTTGTCCTGTCGAACGATGATTGGTTTAACACAGTTGGGGGCGTTCCTTAAATGTATTTTTTAAAACACGACCGCCATTACAAAGTATGCAAGGGCAACTTGTTTATTTATTATTTCTTGTGTATGTCTATTACAACAAACTTGACAACAAAGTGAAAGAATAACAAAGGGAACTTTAGAAATGCAAGAACTTTTGTGGGGCATCTTTGTGAGAAACTGTTCTGGAGTGTGCTACCGTTGAGCCACAGAGTCTACCAGAGATCAGAGTTTTTTACATCACTACATGACAATAGCACGAAGATCAGACACAAGATGAGCTTTAAGAAACATTCAAGAAAAAATTGACCCTGACGTGATTTGAACACGCAACCTTCTGATCTGGAGTCAGACGCGCTACCGTTGCGCCACAGAGTCTACCAGACCACAGAGTCTCCATGGATTTTTTTACATCACTGCATGACAATAGCATGGCAAACGGACACAAGATGAGCTTTAAAAAACTTTAAAGAAAAAAATTGACCCTGACGTGATTTGAACACGCAACCTTCTGATCTGGAGTCAGACACGCTACCGTTGCGCCACAGAGTCTACCAGTGGGTCAGAGTTTTCATTGGTTTTTACATCAATACAAGATACTAGCATGGAGAGCGCACTCAAAATGAGCTTTAAGAAACAATTGACACTGATGTGCTTTGAACACACAAACTTCTGATCTGGAGTCAGGTGCGCTACCGTTGCGCCACAGAATCTACCAGCAAGCACAGTTTTCATGGGTTTTTTACATCGCTACAAGACACTAGCATGGAGAGCGCACTCAAAATGAGCTTTAAGAAACTTTAAAGAAAGAATTGACCCTGACATGATTTGAACACGCAACCTTCTGATCTGGAGTCAGACACGCTACCATTGCGCCACAGAGTCTACCAGTGGGCAGAGTTTTCATGGGTTTTTTTTACATCACTACAAGACACTAGCATGGAGAGCGCACAAAAAATGGGCTTTAAGAAACAATTGACACTGACGTGCTTTGAACACCTAACCTTCTGATCTGGAGTCAGACGCGCTACCGTTGCGCCACAGAATCTTCCAGCAGGCAGAGTTTTCATGGGTTTTTTACATCGCTACAAGAAGCTAGCATGGAGAGCGCACAAAAAAATGAGCTTTAAGAAACAATTGACACTGACGTGATTTGAACAAACATCCTTCTGATCTGGAGTCAGACGCGCTACCGTTGCGCCACAGAGTCTACCAGAGAGCTGTGTTTTCATGGGTTTTTACATCACTACATGACAACAGCATGAAGTACAGACACAAAATGAGCTTTAAGAAACATTAAAGAAAAAAATTTACCCCGACGTGATCTGGAGTCAGACGCGCTACTGTTGCGCCACAGAGTCTACCAGAGAGCAGTGTTTTCATGGGTTTTTTACATCACTACATGACAATAGCATGGAGAGCGCACTCAAAATGACCTTTAAGAAACTTTAAAGAAAGAATTGACCCTGACATGATTTGAACATGCAACCTTCTGATGTGGAGTCAGACACGCTACCATTGCGCCACAGAGTCTACCAAATCATAAAGTCTACCAGACCACAGAGTTTTCATGGATTTTTTACATCACTACATGACAATAGCATGGCAAACAAACACAAAATGAGCTTCAAGAAACTTTAAAAAAAAAATTGACCCTGACGTGATTTGAACACGCAACCTTCTGATCTGGAGTCAGACGCACTACCGTTGCACCACAGAGTCTACCAGAGAGCAGAATTTTCATGGTTTTTTTACATTATACATGACAATAGCACGATGAACAGACACAAGATTAGCTTTGAGAAATTTTAAAGAAAAAAATTAACCCTGACGTGATTTGAAAACGCAACCTTCTGATCTGGAGTCAGACGTGCTACCGTTGCACCACAGAGTCTACCAGAATGCAGAGTTTTTATGTTTTTTTTACATTACTACATGACAATAGCACGGCAAACAAACACAAAATGAGCTTCAAGAAACTTTTTTTTTTTTTAAATTGACCCCGACGTGATTTGAACACGCAACCTTCTGATCTGGAGTCAGACGCGCTACCTTTGCGCCACAGAGTCTTCCAGAGAGCAGAATTTTCATGGTTTTTTTACATTATACATGACAATAGCACGATGAACAGACACAAGATTAGCTTTGAGAAATTTTAAAGAAAAAAATTAACCCTGACGTGATTTGAAAACGCAACCTTCTGATCTGGAGTCAGACGTGCTACCGTTGCGCCACAGAGTCTACCAGAGAGCAGGGTTTTCATGGTTTTTTTTACATTACTACATGACAATAGCACGGCAAACAAACACAAAATGAGCTTCAAGAAACTTTTTTTTTTTTAAATTGACCCCGACGTGATTTGAACACGCAACCTTCTGATCTGGAGTCAGACGCGCTACCGTTGCGCCACAGAGTCTTCCAGAGAGCAGAATTGCAGAATTTTCATGGTTTTTTTACATTATACATGACAATAGCACGATGAACAGACACAAGATTAGCTTTGAGAAATTTTAAAGAAAAAAATTAACCCTGACGTGATTTGAAAACGCAACCTTCTGATCTGGAGTCAGACGCGCTACCGTTGCGCCACAGAGTCTACCAGAACGCAGAGTTTATATGGTTTTTTTACATCACTACATGACAATAGCACGGCAAACAAACACAAAATGAGCTTCAAGAAACTTTAAAAAAAAAATTGACCCTGACGTGATTTGAACACGCAACCTTCTGATCTGGAGTCAGACGCGCTACCGTTGCGCCACAGAGTCTACCAGAGAGCAGGGTTCTCATGGTTTTTTTTACATTACTACATGACAATAGCACGGCAAACAAACACAAAATGAGCTTCAAGAAACTTTTTTTTTTTTTAAATTGACCCCGACGTGATTTGAACACGCAACCTTCTGATCTGGAGTCAGACGCGCTACCGTTGCGCCACAGAGTCTTCCAGAGAGCAGAATTTTCATGGTTTTTTTACATTATACATGACAATAGCACGATGAACAGACACAAGATTAGCTTTGAGAAATTTTAAAGAAAAAAATTAACCCTGACGTGATTTGAAAACGCAACCTTCTGATCTGGAGTCAGACGTGCTACCGTTGCGCCACAGAGTCTACCAGAGAGCAGGGTTTTCATGTTTTTTTACATTACTACATGACAATAGCACGGCAAACAAACACAAAATGAGCTTCAAGAAACTTTTTTTTTTTTTTTATATTGACCCTGACGTGATTTGAACACACAACCTTCTGATCTGGAGTCAGACGCGCTACCGTTGCGCCACAGAGTCTACCAGAGACCAGAGTTTTCATGTTTTTTTTACATTACTACATGACAATAGCACGGCAAACAAACACAAAATGAGCTTCAAGAAACTTTAAAAAAAAAATTGACCCTGACGTGATTTGAACACGCAACCTTCTGATCTGGAGTCAGACGCGCTACCGTTGCGCCACAGAGTCCAACAAGCAGCAGAATTTTTAGTCTACCAGAGCCAACAGCCAGACTCTGTGAAAGTCCTCCGTTCTCTGATTAGACCGTTGATCTTTTAACAGCGTCCAATATGAGGGCCAGGGGAGCAGGGGGTAGGATTTGATATGTTAGCGTCTCTTTATCCTCTCCTTTTTGAAATGTCAAGTTCAAAGATGTGGCGCGGCCGCCTTGATCTGTGAGCTAAGACGACCTCGGGAATCACCCGGCGAATCCAGGAGGCGGACGTAGCGAGCAGCGAGACAGTGCACGCTACACACGGAAGGTAATTAAGTCTGATTGTATTAAAGTCAGTAAACAGGCTTTTGACATTTGTCCCTCGTGCTCCCGTCAGGCCTGTTTAAGCAAATTAGAGCAGCGTTTTATCTTCAATGAAACGCTGAGTGTGAGAGCTGAACTGATCTTATTTAATTACAGCACTTTCTCAAGCTGTCTATCTCATACTCTGTAGTGTTGAATTCCCAACTTCTGACATTTTCCTCAGACTTTGGTGTCTACTGCAAAGACAATTGCTGGTTTATTTGTTAGTACACAGAACCATGTTGGACTAATAAAGCCACGATTAAGCTTAAAAGCATTCCGAATATTGTCAAACTTTATCAATTGGATGAGCATTGATTACCCAGGCTATCCACTGACTGAGTAACGACTGCTTAACGTGTTTCAATTCTAGCCACTGTGTATAGTGTCAGTTTCAGCACAGTAGATCAATACAGCAAGTTATGCACAAAATAAAACATCCGGTAGACCTGGGCCGATATTCGATAAGTCAATTAATCGAATGATAAATTAAACTTTGCCAGCTTTGATATCGCCATGAGCATACGTTTCGCACAAATCGTAATAATGATAACCGCTGTAAAATTTCTGATGTTCGGTATTACCACCCATCCATCCATTTTCTACCGCTGTTCAGTATTACCGTATCCATTTAAAATGATCGAACCACACGCTGCGTTGCGTTATCTTTCTGGCCAGCTTAAATACTAACAAGAAAACACGAGACATTAACGTCTTTCCCCATTAAGAACAATCATACCCCAATCTAAACTTGTACAAACCCATTACTGTCTAAACAACTAAGATACAGTATTTACATTGAACATAAAGGATGTGCTGTTCAAAGAAGAAAAAAAACATATTACCGTATTTTCCGCACTATAAGGCGCACCTAAAAACCACAATTTTTCTCAAAAGCTGACAGTGCGCCTAATAACCCGGTGCGCTTTATTACGATTCATTTTCATAAAGTTTCGGTCTCGCAACTTCGGTAAACAGCCGCCATCTTTTTTCCCGGTAGAACAGGAAGCGCTTCTTCTTCTACGCAAGCAACCGCCAAGGAAAGCACCCGCCCCCATAGAACAGGAAGCGCTTCACCCGCCCCCATAGAACAGGAAGCGCTTCACCCGCCCCCGGAAGAAGAAGAAAAAACGCGCGGATATCACCGTACGTTTCATTTCCTGTTTACATCTGTAAAGACCACAAAATGGCTCCTACAAAGGACAAGGATCCGGTTCATAAAAAGACGCAATCTCTCCATCCGCACACGGATTACTACCGTATTTCACAGCAACTGATATTCCTGTGAACTGCACTGTGGAACGGGAGCACGTACGGTGAATATTCGCACCACAGAGAATGAGGAGTCATCCTTCACTGTGGTTCTAGCTTGCCATGCTAACTTCCACCCATCCAAAAGAGACCTTTCCAGCCGGCGTCATCATAAAAGCTAACTCGAAGGGATGGATGGATGAAGAAAAGATGAGCGAGTGGTTAAGGGAAGTTTACGCGAAGAGGCCGGGTGGCTTTTTTCACACAGCTCCGAAGGCGAACACACCTTCACTAAGACGGGCAGATAGCGCCGGTCGACATACGCCAACATCTGCCAGTGGATCGTAAATGCCTGGGCAGATAGTTTCGGTCACAACTGTGGTCCGAGCTTTCCGGAAGGCAGGATTCACAGAACTGCTGCACAACAACAGCGACACTGAATCCGATGACTTCTACGAGGCGGAGCCGGCCATTTTTGGATCCCACGCTTCCGCAACTTTTCAATTCGGACACCGAAGACGAAGAATTCGAAGGATTTACGAATGAAGAATAACTTCAGAAGGTGAGCGCTATGTTTATTTTGTGTGTTGTGACATTAACGTTCGAGCAACATTATGTTGCTATTTATTGCTCTACACCATTTTGAATTTTACTATGTTTGTGATTGCACATTTGCGTACATTTTGGGACAGAGTTGTTAGAACGCTGGTTTTCAATATATTATTAAAGTTTGACTGAACTATCTGACTGTTTTTTTGACATTCACTTTAGCGCAGCGTTTTTTTGACATTCACTTTAGCGCAGCGTAGGCGCGGCTTTTAGTCCGGGGCGGCTTATTGGTGGACAAAATTATGAAATATGTAATTCATAGAAGGTGCGGCTAATAATCCGGTGCGCCTTATAGTGCGGAAAATACGGTATTCAAGTTTTTTCTTTTATTTGCTCAAAAAATAATATATTGAAATGACACTGCATACACTATGTGCTACTCCTAGCCAGAGGTGGGTAGTAACGCGCTACATTTACTCCGTTACATCTACTTGAGTAACTTTTGGGATAAATTGTACTTCTAAGAGTAGTTTTAATGCAACATACTTTTACTTTTACTTAAGTATATTTATAGAGAAGGAACGCTACTTTTACTCCGCTACTTTTATCTACATTCAGCTCGCTACTCGCTACTAATTTTTATCGATCTGTTAATGCACGCTTTGTTTGTTTTGGTCTGTCAGACAGACCTTCAAAGTGCCTGCCTTACTGGTGACGTTTCACTTCGTTCCACCAATCAGATGCAGTCACTGGTGACGTTGGTCCAATCAAACAGAGCCAGGTGGTCACATGACCTGACTTAAACAAGTTGAAAAACTTATTGGGGTGTTACCATTTAGTGGTCAATTGTACGGAATATGTACTGTACTGTGCAATCTACTAATAAAAGTTTCAGTCAATCAATCAAAAGTGTGAAGGAAAAAAATACTATTTTTATTTCAACCGTACATCCCGTCAAAAGCCTAAAGACTGACTGCACAGTTCCTGTCTTCACAATAAAAGTGCCGCTCCATCGCGCCTGCGCTTTCAAAACAAGAGTCTCCGAAAGCCAGCGCAAACAAGCTAGCAAGCTACGGAGTTTGCCGCCAATGTATTTCTTGTAAAGTGTATAAAAACGAATATGGAAGCTGGACAAATAAGATGCGAAAAATCCACCACTTTCATGTGGTATTAGACAGAAAGGAGGAACTTTTCTTCTCCTCCATTTGAAAACGTGGACTTTATCAGCACTACTGTCTGATTACAATCAACGCAAGTCATCGGAATCAGGTAATACACCAACTTATATTCTTGTCTTCATGAAAGAAAGGAATCTATATGTGTTAAACATGCATGTATATTCATTAAAACACCTTTAACATGTAAACAAAAACAGCAAAATAAATACATATAAATTATATACTGTATATATCAATGTATATGTATGTATATATATATATATATATATGTGTGTGTGTGTGTGTATGTTACTCATCAGTTACTCAGTACTTGAGTAGTTTTTTCACAACATACTTTTTACTTTTACTCAAGTAAATATTTGGGTGACTACTCCTTACTTTTACTTGAGTAATAAATCTCTAAAGTAACAGTACTCTTACTTGAGTACAATTTCTGGCTACTCTACCCACCTCTGCTCCTAGCACATAGCACGGGGATTTTATTTTTAGGCCATATTACCCAGGCCTACAAATAAAAAAAAACAAGTAAAACATTGAGAGGACTACAGTTTGTTTCAGCAAATGGATAAATTAAACACAGCATTTTTCAGTCACACATCTTGTGATTACAAAAGGCAACTGCTTTAGTGATTGTGCTTCTTTCGCATCATACATACCTGATGTAAATGATTCCCCCGATGTAAATGATACCCCCATAGTAAGGTGATTTTTAGCCCGTAGTTTGTTTGTTGTTGCGGTCTTTTCCGGAAAAGAGTTATATTCCCCGCAAATTTCAGATGCTGTAATAAGTTTGTTGTGGTACTTTGCGGTCACTTGTTCCACGCCTGTTGCCGCAAAACCAAAGTACTGACAACACTTTTCTTTTCTTTGGAACAAACGTTTCGCTCTTGTTAGCGTTAGCATTAGCCAGGTGTGCTGCTAAGGAAATATGGGGACGGCGCAAGCTCCTCAGAGGCAAAAAGTATGCTGGAGTTGACCGTAGTTGAGGGGCACAGGGGAGACATTCCTCCAGGGCCTATGTACTTCGGGGCTAACAACCTTCACTTTACCCGGAAGTGGGTCTTTACAGCTGAGGGTGAATGACGAGGCCGGCGGTTTGTTGCAACTTTGTGACTTTATTGGATGCAGCCATCCACCAAGCTAGAGCACCTGCACGCACTCACTGTCGCCGTTCCCTCACCTCTCTCGCCCACTCACTCACTGACGTCACTCACCTCACGTGCTGTCATATCTTAAAGGGCCACACACACACACATACGCTACTCTCATAACAACTAACAAGACATCATGGTGAAGCCAGAAGTCGAGTTTCTTAACATGGAGACATTCTCAATACTTTTCTTTTGTCGAGCACAAAGAAAATAACATTTTAGTTAAATGTAAGTTGTGTCTTGGATCAAAGATCCTATCTACTTAAAGTTAAAGTTAAAGTGCCATTATGTTGCAGCTATTTAAAATAGTTTTGTCAATTTGTTCTGGCCTGAAATAAATTGGCCCTTTGAAACATATCTTTGTCTTTGTGTGTTGTATGTAGACCACATCGCTTTCTGAGTTCAGTGATGCAAATGCATGTCAAGTTGATCAACAGATTGTATTATTTTCCAGTGCAATAACTGAAATGAAGGCTAAAAGGGCATTAATGGGAGCCTTAAAAGAAAAGGAGAAGTAACTAAATAGTTACCGTATTTTTCGGAGTACAAGTCGGAGTATAAGTCGCACCTGCCGAAAATGCATAATAAAAAAGGAAAAAAACATATATAAGTCGCACTTGAGCCCGGCCAAACTATGAAGAAAACTGCGACTTATAGTCCGAAAAATACGGTACTTTTCACAGTAACGCATTACTTTTTGTTGTAAGTAACTGAGTTAGTAACTGAGTTACTTTTTAAATAAAGTAACTAGTAACTGTAACTAGTTACTGGTTTTCAGTAACTAACCCAACACTGTGTATATATACAGTCGTGGTCAAAAGTTTACATAATGTAAAAAGATAAAAAGAGCATAATGTCATGGCTGTCTTAAGTTTCCAATAATTTCTACAACTCTTATTTTTTTGTGATAGAGTGATTGGAGCACATACTTGTTGGTCATTCATGAAGTTTACTTCTTTTATGAATTTATTATGGATCTACTGAAAATGTGAGCAAATCTGCTAGGTCAAAAGTATACATACAGCAATGTTAATATTTGGTTACATGTCCCTTGGCAAGTTTCACTGCAATAAGGCGCTTTTGGTAGCCATCCACAAGCTTCTGGTTGAATTTTCGACCACTCCTCTTGACAAAATTGGTGCAGTTCAACTAAATTTGTTGCTTTTCTGACTTTTCTGACATGGACTTGTTTCTCCAGCATTGTCCACACATTTAAGTCAGGACCAAAACCTTAATTCCAGCCTGATTTAGCCATCCCTTTACCACTTTTTGTTTGGGGTCATTGTCCTGTTGGAACACCCAACTGCGCCCAAGACCCAACCTCCGGGCTGATGATTTTAGGTTGTCCTGAAGAATTTGGAGGTAATCAAGATTTGGAGGTGACATTATGTTCTTTACAAGTGTATGTAAACTTTTGACCACGACTGTATATAAACTTTCTGTTTAAGGTGGATCAAATGGCTGGGGAAAAGACCTGAAGTAAACTGGTCAAAATTATTCAGACGTTATTTCACCCTGTTGACACAATGGATGAGGAGATGCCTATTTTGGAGATCCATAATCAAAGAATCATGTTACAGGGATTGCCTGGGACAGCTACTTTGGGGGCCTGTGTGAATTCTGACCTGACACGTGGGTGGGAGTGATTAATGGTAGTTGAATGTGTGTGCATAGCTGGCCAGAGGTGTTGTTGCTTTCGACAACTCTCTAAAAAGCAAAGCTGCTGTCTTTTTCACGAGTCAAGGCAAGTCAGTGCAGTGCGCATCACAGACGCCGCTGGTGGGTATCGACGGACGGCGAACCACGGATATGTTTCACAGCGAAGGCGTTCAGCAGCCGTTACGCATCAAGCGGAAATCCAAGGTTAGCCAGTTTAAAAGGCTAAGCCTCAAAACATAGAGGAAGTTAACTTTTGTCACTTTAAAAAGAAAAGATGAAAGTTCGGAAAGGTTTCCTTACTACGGACAGCGTGACAGGCTCATATTAAAGAGACAGTTCACCAATTTCACACACAGGGCTGTGTTTTGTAGCCAAGCAAATTGCTTCTGCATTATACGCTTTGCAGCTCCAAAGGTTGTAGAAAGCTGGAAGTTGGAAACTTCACAAGATAGAGCATACAATGAGAACTTTGAAGGAGCAGTCAGGGAGAATGGTATCCTATGGATAAACCTTGTATACTGGAGTAGAAGTCAAAACCACTGAAGCTGCACAAAGTTCCTTGAAGCAAATATTGCAGGGCTGCCCACACAAATAAGCCTACAGCAAGACAACTTGAAAACAAAACAGCTTGTTATGTGGCACGAATGAGCGCCTGCGTAATGTCGCCCATTAACAAGCAACAGTGTGTTTTTAAACCCTGTCGATATCAGTGTTCCGGGCTTCCGCTGGGCAGCAGATGCCAACTTGGCTGGAGGCCGAGGAAGCCCATGGTGTCAGAGTCCTCCTGCTCTTTAGGGGGCCTTGCAGCGTCAGAGTCAGGTTCAGTCATTGTCAGCAGTTTTGCTTTTATTTTTAAGCCACGGTTTAAAAAAACAAAAAAACACACAGTACACACACAGTCATGTTTATATAATGTTTTACAGTGGTAGATGGAAGGATTCAAATCAAATCAAGTGGTGACACAAATCAATCTTGATTTATATCACCATTTTTAATGTTGTTTTTAACCTGCCAGTTTTAAAGGGCAACTGCGCGTTTTATTTAGAATTGTGCCTATCATTCACAACTCCTATGTAAGACAAAAACACATCTGTTTAAATTTTTTTATACATTCTAAATCGTAAAATACGGCAAGTATACGAAGTGGCTAACAATGCAGTTAAAGGGAGTCCACTATTCCGCCCATAAAGCCCTCTAAAAAAACTAACAAAAACCGCCAATACTTTAGTGACTTGAACATTAACCAAGTAATAGCAATATTGTTATGATAATCGCTAACGCGGACAAATAATTTTTAGTGGCATTGCGATCACAGAGAGCTAACTAGCGTATGCTGCTGTACTGACATATTGAACCGGTGAGCTGCTGCATCGCCTCTGAGTTGGTGAAAGTTAATTCTAGATTATTAATCATAACTCTTAGCTGGATAGTAAAAGGGTGTGGCCACAAACCAAGAAGTTGGTCAACTTTGACATTCAACTTATTGCCGGAGATTGCTTCTGTTATATCAATATGAATGTATATTAGAGGCAGCACGGTGAGGGGTTAGTGCGACTGCCTCACAATACGAAGGTCCTGGGTTCGATCCCGCGCTCGGGATCTTTCTGTATGGAGTTTGCATGTCCTGCGCGGGTTCCCTCCGGATACTCCGGCTTCCTCCCACCTCCAAAGACATGCACCTGGGGATAGGTTGATTGGCAACACTAAATTGGCCCTAGTGTGTGAATGTTGTCTGTCTATCTGTGTTGGCCCTGTGATGAGGTGGCGACTTGTCCAGGGTGTACCCTGCCTTCCGCCCGATTGTAGCTGACATAGGCTCCAGCACCCCCCGCGACCCCGAAGGGAATAAGCGGTAGAAAATGGATGGATGGATGTATATTAGATGGCATATGCTGTAACTTAAACACATGCGTTGTTATGGTTGCCTGATCACTGAAGGCTGTGAATTTCCACTTTTCTTTCTTAGTGTGAGCAGCAGCTAATCAAACATTACAAAATCTTACAATTTTAGTTTTATTCTTTGATTCATGGATGGATGGGAGGTATTGTTCACCTTCATCAAGAGCATTTTCTACAGACAGCGGTGATGTCCAGCAGGCGCTAAATTACCTGAGAAGTCCTCTGTGGTGTATAAATCATGGGACTGTCAATCACCCTTGAGAGTCCGATACTTATCGCAGAACAAAGACTGCTATTTTGTTCCACCTCAAGACTCTCAAAGCCGGTCAACCTCCAATTAGTTTGGATTTTAAAGGGGAACATTATCACCAGACCTATGTAAGCGTCAATATATACCTTGATGTTGCAGAAAAAAGACCACATATTTTTTTAACCGATTTTCGAACTCTAAATGGGTGAATTTTGGAGAATTAAACGCTTTTCTATTATTCGCTCTCGTTGTGACGTCACATCGGGAAGCAATCCGCCATTTTCTCAAACACAACAAGTCAAATCAGCTCTGTTATTTTCCGTTTTTTCGACTGTTTTCCGTACCTTGGAGACATCATGCCTCGTCGGTGTGTTGTCGGAGGGTGTAATAACACGAACAGGGACAGATTCAAGTTGCACCAGTGGCCCAAAGATGCGAAAGTGGCAAGAAATTGGATGTTGTTCCGCACACTTTACCAACGAAAGCTATGCTACGACAGAGATGGCAAGAATGTGTGGATATCCCGCGACACTCAAAGCAGATGCATTTCCAACTGGACTGGACAGATCAGCTTTCAGGAAAAGAGAGCGGATGAGGGTATGTCTACAGAATATATTAATTGATGAAAACTGGGCTGTCTGCACTCTCAAAGTGCATGTTGTTGCCAAATGTATTTCATATGCTGTAAACCTAGTTCATAGTTGTTAGTTTCCTTTAATGCCAAACAAACACATACCAATCGTTGGTTAGAAGGCGATCGCCGAATTCGTCCTCGCTTTCTCCCGTGTCGCTGGCTGTCGTGTCGTTTTCGTCGTTTTCGCTTGCATACGGTTCAAAACCGATATGGCTCACAATAGCTTCAGTTTCTTCTTCAATTTTGTTTTCGCTACCTGCCTCCACACTACAACCATCCGTTTCAATACATGCGTAATCTGTTGAATCGCTTAAGCCGCTGAAATCCGAGTCTGAATCCGAGCTAATGTCGCTATACCTTGCTGTTCTATCCGCCATGTTTGTTTGTATTGGCATCACTGTGTGACGTCACAGGAAAATGGACGGGTGTGTATATAACGATGGTTAAAATCAGGCACTTTGAAGCTTTTTTTAGGGATATTGCGTGATGAGTAAAATTTTGAAAAAAACTTCGAAAAATAAAATAAGCCACTGGGAACTGATTTTTAATGGTTTTAACCCTTCTGAAATTGTGATAATGTTCCCCTTTAAAAAAAAAGTTTTTATAGGAAATGTTGTAAATTTAACTAATCGGCACTACTCGAGCAGGAGGGTTACACCCTGGACTGGTCGGTAGTCAATCACAGGATACATCTAGACCAGGGGTGCTCATTACGTCGATCGCGATCTACCGGTCGATCTCGGAGGGTGTGTCAGTCGATCACCAGCCAGGCATTAAAAAAATAGTCCTAAAAATGAGCGATCATAAATCTTCACTATGACGTCACTTTCGTCACTTGATTTACATTCACGGCACCCGAGGGTCTTCTGAGATGACGCTGGCTGCTGCCAGCTCATTAAAATGACCGACTGGAAGGCGAGAAACACTTTATTTCAACAGACTCTGGCGCCGTACCTGTCGTCAAAACTCCAAAGACCGACTGCACAGTTGAACAATAAAAGCTCTGCTTCATCCTGCCTGCGCTACCAAAATAAGAGTCTCAGAAAGCTGGCGTGCACAAGCTAGCAAGCTACGGAGTTTGCCGACAATGTATTTCTTGTAAGGTGTATACAAAAGCGTACGGAAGCTGGACAAATAAGATGCCAAAAAACAACCACTTTCATGTGGTATTGGACAGAAAGGAGGACTTTTTTTCTCCTCCATTCGAAAATGCGGACGTTATCATCACCACTGTCTGATTCCAATCAATGCAAGTCATCACAATCAGGTAATACACCAACTTATATTCTTGTCTTCATGAAAGAAAGGAATCTATATGTTTTAAACATGCTTGTATTATCTTTAACCACCTTTAACTTGTTAACAATATTAACTATATGTGTTAAACATGCTTGCATTATCTTTAAACACCTTTAACTTGTTAACAATATTAACTATATGTATTAAACATACTTGTATTATCATTAAACACCTTTAATGTATTAACAATATTAACTATATGTGTTAAACATGCTTGCATTATCATTAAACACCTTTAACTTGTTAACAAAAACATATATTTAATAAATAAGTAAATATAAATTATATATATGAATGAAGTAGATCCCCACGACTTGATCAATTGAAAAGTAGCTCGCCTGCAGAAAAAGTGTGAACACCCCTGATCTAGACAAACAAGCATTCACACTTACGGACAATTATAACTTTAACATGCATGTTCTTGGAATGTGTTTATTGGAGGAAGCCTAATTAGTCTACCAGGAGAAAAGCCACGCAAAGAACGGCGAGATAATGGCAACGCCACAGAGATGTTGCAAAAAAGATCAATACATGGACCTCCAGACCGTGAGGCTGAAGTGCTAACCACTCCGAACTCTGAGAAACTAAGACCACAAGGACATTTACTTCTGTATCACATACTGCACATGTACATACACCTGACTTCTGGAAGGCAACGGATGATGATAACTGAATACATCCTTTGTGCTAGATGTGTGAAAGTACTACAACAACAATGATTTACAGCACTAATATGTAAGAATGTTTCAAGAACAGCCAGTATGCAGATACTGTAAATCAACAGTTGCCGCTGAGAGTTTTTTATCTGTTCTCCAGAGAAACACTTAAAGAGATTAGACCTCTGGGGGAATCTGCCAAACAAATGCCCTGAAAATACTGACTGAACCAAAGAGTGAAAGGGACCAAAAAGAATGAATTAGCTGAAGGGGAGAGTCCCCCGCATGAAACATGATATGTAACATAAATCTTTTGCACCTGTAGGCTTAGTGAAACATTTGGAGATGCACTGACACATGACCCACACAGTCTTAATAAACAGCCTTTCCTATTATTTGCACAGCTATGAAATTATTTCGAGGAATTCTGGGTCGGACAGAGGCCAATTAACGTTTTCAACCAACAAATGGCTGTACATTTTACAGTAATGATGAGATTCATCGTGGGGAAATAAAAACACCAGCCAGCCAGCCAGCATTCATGGCATGGCACCGCTCATTAGCACAAGAGGCAGACATGTTGCTTAGCCTGGAGGTTAGCATGAATATTCATGCGCACATGTAGGCGTCGCGCACATGAGATTTCTTTCTGACTTCAAAGTCCGCGCTGCAGCTCACGTCATTCTTTATTTGACAACAGATGCCCAGGATTGTGGGGGGGTGTTGGCTACTCTACTTTTACTGAAACAAATAACAGTGCTGCCAATTGTTTACATTCCAAAGGAGCACGACAGCACTAATATTAAAAATAAACAGATGTATTACATATTTTTTTTCATCTCATCCAATCCTGAGTAATACATATTTTTCATTGTTTTTAACCTGCCAGTTTTACACATTCCAAATGGCTCGTTAGGAGCAAGTTTGGAAAAAAGCAAGACCTTTGCCATGCCTACATGGTTTGATTTTATATTTTTGGGACCTAAATACCGTATTTTTTGGACCATAGGGCGCACCGGATTATAATAATAACTGGGATTTATATAGCGCTTTTCTAAGTACCCAAAGTCGCTTTACATGTAGAACCCATCAATCATTCACACCTGGTGGTGGTAAGCTACTTTCATAGCCACAGCTGCCCTGGGGTAGACTGACGTTGGCGCAAATTGCAGCTATGCTTCCGTCAGTCTACCCCAGGGCAGCTGTGGCTATGAAAGTAGCTTACCAACGGCCCCTCCGACCACCACCTATCATTCATCATTCAATTCACCGTTGTGAGTGGCACCGGTGGAAAAGGGTGAAGTGTCCCGCCCAATGACACAACGGCAGCGATTTTTGGATGGCAAGAGCCGGGGAGTGAACTTGCAACCCTCAGGTTTCTGGCACGGTTGCTCTACCCACTACGCCATGCCGCCCCTAAATATAAGGCACACTGCCGATGAGCGGGTCTGTTCAGGTCTTTTTTCATACAAAAGGCGCACCGGATTATAAGGCGCATTAAAAGGGTCATATTATGATTTTTTTGTTGCATAGATGATGTTTTACAGATCATCTTCGAGTCGCTTTCTGACAGTCGCTTCAGCATGCGCCGTTTTGTGGGCGGTCTTATTTACGAGGCTCACCTTCGGCAGCGTCTTCTCCCCGTCATCTTTGTTGTAGCGGTGTAGCGTGCAAGGACGGGAGCTAAAGAAGTGTCAAAAGATGGAGCTAATTGTTTTAATGACATTCAGACTTTACTTAAATCAACAACGGAGCAGCATCTTCTCATCCGGGGGGGCTCAGTAGTGAAACAATGCCGGAAATGTGTCCCGTGAAAAAACGTCCGACCGGAGAACTCTCTAATAACTAAAGTTCCAAGGGTGAATTATGTAAACCCACTACACTAGTAGTCTTTAGCGCTTCCATAGCGAGATATAAGTTAGAACTTTACGCTACTTTATATTAGAAATGGCAACAGCAGAGGGTGAATGTCCCATAACAAGAAGATAGTGAAAAAGAAGAAGCTTATCGACTACGGAATCGGCACGGACAAATTTTCAGTACTTATGCAGATCTCAAATACACATCAGCAGGAACAAATAGGTAAAAAAAAAGTTGGTTTTGCATAATATTGGGAAACAAAACGCCAAATAATATGTCTGCTAATGGGTGCCATTTTGCGGTCCTTATACACACACCATAGTAATACTTGTATCTCTGACTACGGTTGCCGTAATGGGCCGACAATCCATCAAGCGGTGCTGCTTCAAAGTCATACTAAAACATTTTGACAGATTTTTGAGTGCCGTGTGTTTCAAAGGAACATTTAAAGTTTTGGTGTTGTTTACTGGCGTCATATTGCAGTCTACACGTATCCCTTATGTGTGACTACCATCTCCTGGTCACACTTATCATTACACCATGTACCAAATAAAACTGCCTCGAGGTCGCTAAACACAACCAGAATTATTCCGTACATAGGGCGCACCGGGTTATAAGGCGCACTGTCGATTTTTGAGAAAATGAAAGGATTTTAAGTGCGCCTTATAGTCCGAAAAATACGGTACATTAAAAAAAAGTACCGACAAGTAAGATAAGTTGGTTTAGCATATCAGGACCAAAGGACCCCTTTAAAATATTGTTCAGGCGCTTCCAGGTTCGCTCTTGCTTATAAGCAAGTTATAATAGAAGTGTGACAGATGTATCGTGAATCTACTTCACGGCACACCTCAGAATGAGACTCAGCAAAAAGGGTATGTGGTAAAAAATTTTAAGTAAGTCCAGGTGACAAAACGATATCAATATAAATTGCAATATATTCTATTTAGATTTATGTCAGAAGAAACCAGAATTTGCGAAGCAAGGTTGGTTGCATTAACAAAGGCACTCGCTCTCTGGTAACTGAGCAACGCAGAAAGTGATCACTGATCAGTCGGAGAGACACGTTAACAACTTATCAGGTAATAGTATCGACTTTCAAGTTTGGTTACGCCATCTTGTTGTCTCGCAGTTGATTATTTGCTTGGAGTGAGAAGAGACAGTAAAAATGAGTCCGGCAGAGAGCAAAGGAATTGTCGATTAAACAAGAAAAGTCACCTTGACATTATGGCAGTTTTTTGGGATTTTCTCAAATGGACCGTATTCAGACCATTGTGGTCTCGTCATCACCAAGGCCGGTAGTATCACACCACCGTAACCGCGCTCACTAAACCTGCAGAAAATAGTCCTCAGGTTTCTCTGTTTTCACACTTTGCACTATTTTGTTACACTTTTTTAGGCATTTCTTACGTATTCTTAAATTTTGAACCTTCATTTTAAGAGGTTATTGTTAAGTGTTTTAATGGTGATTTTAGAATTGTGTTTGCATTGATTGTTTGAGTGTTTATCATGCTTGTGTTGACATTTCCTTTCCTTTCCGCCTTAATAGCTGAAGGATCATAATCACAGGAAAATTAATTTAGTTTATTATTTCTTCGGTCAGTGGTCAACAAAATAAACAAACAGTTTTACATAAACAAACAGTTGTACATTCATAAATTGAAAATGTTGCAGACCGAAAGGGTCTAGGCTGAAGACCCTTTCGAACACTTATTGCGCCTAACCCAATAAACAATGTCAAATACAATTACAATTACATTTAAAATAAAAAATAAAAATGTTTACATCAAATACATTTTCTCCTGGTCTTAATTTTCAATAGACTGTAAACATATCAATAATTATCGATATCGACAGATAAAAACACCTACATTGTGATACAGATTTAAGCCATATTGCCCAATCCTACTTAGACGCTGCATTTGGCAAGTATAGGCTTGCATTAAAAATTAAAGGAATGTGTTTTTGCGTAGTGCATTTATTCGCTAATTAAATACAAGCGTTATGAAAGACAAGGTATTCACAGCGGGAGAAGAGATCAAATTCCACAGCCACAGAGCGTGCATACAAGCGCGTACATACAAGTGCGTGCAAACCGTGCAGAATGGTATGTTGGTTGCTTGTTTCAATAACGCAATTTTGCAGGATACTCGTACTTGCTTGTATCTTCACTGGTATCGCTATACTTCTAGCTGGTTACGCTCTACTGCTAAGACTTTTAGGTAATGTAGTTAGTTACTCTACAAGTACCAACACACAAAAAAATCACCAGAAACAGTACAACCTTTATCACTTCCATACGTGCTAGGAACTTGAAGACACAGCTTAATAATATTAAAAAAATATAATAATGATGGATTATATTTATATAGCGCGATTCTATCAACTTGATACTCAAAGCGATCACAGAGAAGTGAGAACCCATTATTCATTCACCTACATTCACACCTAGGTGGTGGTAAGCTACATTTGTAGCCACAGCTGCCCTGGGGTAGACATACTCCATTGTCATTTGGCAACACTTTCCACCCTGGTAAAATATGTAAGCCAGTGATGTTCAAAGTGTGGGCTGGAGGCCATTTGTGGAACACAAATGTTTTATGGACTCGTCGCACATTGTGGCAATAAACAAAGAAACCCATCAAAAACAGAAAAATTGAGCAAAAAGCATAATGTAATGAGAACAAGTTCAAATAATGAACAAAGACACAAATATTTGACTTTAAATGTATGTATAACACTTCTTTAGCATTTTTCATTAACCTATTTCATTTGATTTGACCAAAAAATCTAACTAATAATGGAAAATCGAGTTTTCAAAAATAAAACTGGGATTTAAAAAATAATAATTGTGCAGCCCTAATCAGTACATGTGAAAATGAAACTAAGTTCACAAGCTTTCTGACTGGGGATGCACAGACTACTATTTGGGATAATGAGGAGACAAGAAGGAAACAGAAATGATGACAGTTGTGTGTTGGTTGCAATTTGTTATTCCATTTTCAAATTGATAAGAGCCATCCAGAACATGACACAGTGTGCCACACTTTGAAAAGTACTGAGCAAAGTATCTTAAGTCTTCTTTAGCTTTAGACTAACAAATCAATACTGGATTGTCAATAAGGGAGTTTGCGCAAACAATACAACCCGAGTCAATTAAATATACAAGCAAGTTCTGACTGGAATCATCTGTGCTTTCTGCACATAAAATGTTGTACTTCCTATTTCCTTTTAACCTAAGCCAACATTTACTCAGTATGTACTTCTGCAACCGAATAACGGTAAAGCTGAATACCACACAACATTTTTTTTTTTTTACAAGCGCTACATGTGACGCCGGTCACTTTTCGTTGTTCGACACTAACCCCAAGGACAAAAGGTATCAGACGACTTGGAATTCCTCTGGACAATGATGGGGTCTAAGGGGATGCCGGGAGCAAATAAAGTGGAGACGATTCAGTGGCATCTGCCTTTGTCCAGAGAAGAAACATGCCTCATATCCATTACAAGAGAGCTGACTTCCAAGATAGTGAAACGATGACATAATGCAGCTAAGGTCACATTTCACACACCTCAAGCCCTAAGGACTTAAGAAGAGGGAATGTTTTTTTTCTCCCAGCCAGCAGGAGTGACAGGAGTTCATCTCAGCTTATTTTACAGAAAGCTTAACTGTGCAGAAATCACCATTGATGGCTTTTGTGCTCACAAGACTCCTCCTTGTTGCTAGACCTTTCCTGCAGTGCAGTTTAACAGAATTGTTTGTTGGCTTGAAACAAGTAGGAATTAAGGGGAATTTTAATTTACCGTATTTTCCGCACTATAAGGCGCGCCTAAAAACCACAAATTTTCTCAAAAGCTGACAGTGCGCCTTATAACCCGGTGCGCTTTATATATGGATTGATATTAAGATTCATTTTCATAAAGTTTCGGTCTCGCAACTACGGTAAACAGCCGCCATCTTTTTTCCCCGTAGAAGAGGAAGTGCTTCTTCTTCTACGCAAGCAACCGCCAAGGTAAGCACCCGCCCCCATAGAACAGGAAGCGCTTCTTCTTCTACTGTAAGCAACCACCCGCCCGCGTAGAAGAAGAAGAAGCGCGCGGATATTACGTTTCATTTCCTTTGTGTGTTTACATCTGTAAAGACCACAAAATGGCTCCTACTAAGCGACAGGGATCCGGTTCATGAAAAGACGCAATCTCTCCATCCGCACACGGAGCACGTACGGTGAATATTCGCACCACAGGGAATGAGAAGTCATCCTTCACTGTGGTTCTAGCTTGCCATGCAAATGGCCAGAAACTTCCACCCATGGTGATATTCAAAAGGAAGACCTTGCCAAAAGAGACCTTTCCAGCCGGCGTCATCATAAAAGCTAACTCGAAGGGATGGATGAAGAAAAGATGAGCGAGTGGTTAAGGTAAGTTTACGCGAAGAGGCCGGGTGGCTTTTTTCACGCAGCTCCGTCCATGTTGATATACGACTCCGTGCGCGCCCACATCACGCTGGTTTTTAATATATTATTAAAGTTTGACTGACCTATCTGACTGTTTTTTTGACATTCCTTTAGCGCAGTTAGATGCGGCTTATAACACGGGGCGTCTTATAGGTGGACAAAGTTTTGAAATATGCCGTTCATTGAAGGCGCGGCTTATAACCCAGGGCACCTTATGGTGCGGAAAATACGGTATATGACAATAATAAACAGTAGCAGAGGAGAGTTAAGAAGAGAAAGACTGGAGTGCAGACAAGTGACAACCTCATATTTACATGAACATTTGGTGCAAACAAAACCAAAGTTGTTGGGGTTTTTTAAAAAGTTATTTTCAATAACAAACTAACTCCAACAATAGCATCCAGCAGAGTGCAGACTACCACCGAAAAGTTTGCATATACTGTATTCGTTTGTCCGTCTGCTATCAACCACAATTTTGATTCGTAAGTAGTCAACCAAACCAAGCTAGGTTTTGTTGAAATGGGACAAGTAGTGACAAACATGTCAACAATCAACAACCAAAACATAACTCGACTAGCCGCAGATCTAATGGAGGTAAGAATTAGGGGTGGACGTAGTAATGGGTTAGCTCAGTGGTGTCCGAACTACGGCCCACAGGCATTTCCAATCTGGCTCCCGGGATGTCTCCAAAAGTAAAATCTTTTGATTTGAACTTTAAAGATATTCCACTAAACACAAATTCAAACAATTGGGCAAACATGAGTACTGCTAGTCAATGAGTATGTGTACTACGTAAAGAATGTAGTACACATATATTGCTACATATATTTGTATATGTAGCAATCCAAACAACTTTTAACACCCGTTGTGCAAATTAAAAAACAAGTCAAATTCGGTGAGTCAATTAATTGAACGATGAATGAAAATGAATTCCATAACTCTGCCAGTCTCGATAACTGCCGTGTTTACGGGCTTCAAGAGCATTTACTCTTTTCATCGGTTTCAGCAGCTCTGCGCATTTGTGCCAGAGCGGAATGAAAGAAAGGGGGTGATTCATTACCCCTAAGTGTCTGTGTGCGGAGAGGCGGGGTTGCTCCAGTAGCGTGCACATAGTGCAACAAGTTAGCCCGCCACCAACACAGTAGAGATAGTAGAAATATGTAGAAAAAAATTACCGCAAAACCAAATACCACCGCACCCGTGTGGGAAACATTTGAAACAAGGTGAGCTAATAAGGTGAGCCTATCAACATTGAGGAGCCAGTTTGCTCGAGAATGCTGCCAACCAAAAAATCCAATACGACAAACTCGAGACGCAACCACCCGACTCAGTATTCCCATATGGTAAAAAACGGGCACATGAAAATGCAGAGTCTTTGTACTGACAGTCCACACTTCCTGAGGCGTTAGGTGAACAAGGTCAGTGCAAACGAAAGCATCTGCTAACAGAGTATATTTCATTATTGTTATTTGTTTGTTTTAATAATCCTGGCGGTAGACAAGTTTACATTTCAAATACAACTACATAAATACAAGTTTATTGAATTTCGGGCCTCCCTATGTCTAGCATTAAAAGATTACAGTTGGTACAAAATGCGGCTACTAGACTTTTAACAAGGACAAGAAAGTTTGATCATATTACGCCTATACTGGCTCACCTGCAATGGCTTCCTGTTCCCTTAAGATGTGACTTTAAGGTTTTACTACTTACGTATAAAATACTAAACGGTCTAGCTCCATTCTATCTTGCTGATTGTATTGTACCATATGTCCCGGCAAGAAATCTACGTTCTAAGAACTCCGGCTTATTAGTGATTCCCAGAGCCAAAAAACAGTCTGCGGGCTATAGAGCATTTTCTATTCGGGCTCCAGTACTCTGGAATGCCCTCCTGGTAACAATTAGAGATGCTACCTCAGTAGAAGCATTTAAGTCCCATCTTAAAACTCATTTGTATACGCTAGCCTTTAAATAGACCCCCCTTTTAGACCAGTTGATCTGCCGTCTCTTTTCTGCTCTGCCCCCCGAGGTGACCACAGATGCTGTTCAAAGTCGGGACGCAGGGTGGACCACTCATCTGTGCATGAGTTGGGGAGGTCTCTGCGCTGCTGACTTGTCTCCACTCAAGATGATCCCCAGCTGGCCCCACTATGGACTGGACTCTCACACTATTAACTAGATCCACTCGACGTCCATTACACCAGTCGCCCAGGGGGTGGGAGTGCCCACATCTGCTGTCCCCTCCAAGGTTTCTCATTGTATCCCAGTGGTTTGAGTTTTTTCTTGCCCTGATGTGAGATCTGAGCCGAGAATGTCGTTGTGGCTTGTGCAGCCCTTTGAGACACTTGTGATTAAGGGCTATATAAATAAACTTTGATTGATTGATTGATTGATTGAAAGTGTATACTTGCATTTTTATCATGTATTATCATCATTACATCAGTGGGTAATTTGGGTAATGTTGACAATAGTATAATTTCTCAGCAGTAATTTGTAGGTCAATACATCGTTTAGCAAAATTTGTTGTCGACCCAGGTCTAGTTTTTTGTTTTCTCCTTTTTAAAGGGGAACATTATCACCAGACCTATGTAAGCGTCAATATATACCTTGATGTTGCAGAAAAAAGACCATATACTTTTTTAACCGATTTCCCAACTCTAAATGGGTGAATTTTGGCGAATTAAACGCCTTTCTATTATTCGCTCTCGGAGCGATGACGTCACAACGTGATGTCACATCGGGAAGCAATCCGCCATTTTCTCACTTTCGTCGGTGTGTTGTCGGAGTGTGTAACAACACGAACAGGGACGGATTCAAGTTGCACCAGTGGCCCAAAGATGCGAAAATGGCAAGAAATTGGACGAAATTTGTTCAAAATACGAGGCTGTGGGGAAAGCCGACGAAATGGTCAAGTCGTTTGTTCCGCACACTTTACCGACGAAAGCTATGCTACGACAGAGATGGCAAGAATGTGTGGATATCCTGCGACACTCAAAGCAGATGCTGACATCAACTCCAAAACTGGACAGATCAGCTTTCAGGAAAAGAGAGCGGATGAGGGTATGTCTACAGAATATATTAATTGATGAAAACTTTATTCATTACTCGCGGTTTTACGTAAACTATTATACATAAACTGTGTTTACCAATAATTTAGCTTAAAAAGCCCTGAAATGGGCTGTCTGCACTCTCAAAGTGCATGTAGTTGCCAAATGTATTTCATATGCTGTAAACCTAGTTCATAGTTGTTAGTTTCCTTTAATGCCAAACAAACACATACCAATCGTTGGTTAGAAGGCGATCGCCGAATTCGTCCTCGCTTTCTCCCGTGTCGCTGGCTGTCGTGTCGTTTTCGTCGGTTTCGCTTGCATACGGTTCAAACCGATATGGCTCAATAGCTTCAGTTTCTTCTTCAATTTCGTTTTCGCTACCTGCCTCCACACTACAACCATCCGTTTCAATACATCTATGGAATCGCTTAAGCCGCTGAAATCCGAGTCTGAATCCGAGCTAATGTCGCTATATCTTGCTGTTCTATCCGCCATGTTTGTTTGTATTGGCATCACTGTGTGACGTCACAGGAAAATGGACGGGTGTATATAACGATGGTTAAAATCAGGCACTTTGAAGCTTTTTTTAGGGATATTGCGTGATGGGTAAAATTTTGAAAAAAACTTCGAAAAATAAAATAAGCCGCTGGGAACTGATTTTTAATGGTTTTAACCCTTCTGAAATTGTGATAATGTTCCCCTTTAAAGAAAGTATTTTTTGAGGGGTTTTTTGCAAGACATTTTCATTGTACCTGATTTGTTTTCAATCGCATTGTTTCAATAAATGTCCCCTAATTGTTAATCTGTGCATGTTCTTTTCAGTTACAAAATTACCGGTATACAAATATTTATGGAATAAACAGAGTTCAGATCGCAATAAATTGAAGTAGAGAGTTCAATTAATCCTGATTTAGATGTTTGCCAACATTTTCCAGCCCTATTTTGGTGTTTTCTCACTCCATTCTACATTGATTGAATAATTAAATTTTCTGTGCTGCTGTTGTTGACCACCACCTAAGTAAACATTGCCAGCTTCCAAAAAGCTGAAAAGCCTGTGGTAGTGTTGGAAGGGGGGGGGCATTAGAGACAAGGGGACACAGCTCAGAAAAAGGTGCGAAGGTCCCCAAACTATTGTGGTGTCCCGTTTCAGTGCAATGTGAGCAGCGCCTCGTTGCGATGGGCTGAAGCGTCAGATGTGCGCAGCTGCTGGTTAAGCTCTGTTTGCAGAGTGAAGGGAGGAACTTTTAATGAAGGGAATACTGCAGGGTGCTTTTTGTCTCTCTGTCTGTCAAGTCTGACACCGATGGGACTGATGCCAACAATTGGATGGCGGCCCAAGACGGTGCCATGTGTCCCACAGATGGGCACTCTAAATATGAGGGGCCGTCATGTACAGATGGCCACTTTTGTCCAAGTAGAGTTGAGAGATAAGTGGCCAATCCTTCCTCGTTCTGAAATATTTTTTTGAATAGATCAGATTAGGAAAAAGGAAGATGAAAGACTTTTGACTGTCTGCTAATGCACAAAGTCCATAATGCTTACATTGCTAATTGTCATATTTTGAGTTTGCTGTATCGTCACTGTCTGATTGAAATAATGACAAATGTATGACCAAAAATATCTACTCTAATCTTTTGTATTCCTTGATTACGGTCCCGTTCACCTGTTAAAACATCGCATGGCGGCCATTGCATTCATTTTTCATCCTTTCGTACGCGCAGATCTCTCCTGCGGGTGGGCACGCGCCGTGGCAATGCAATTAAAAATCGAATCAATCAATTGAAAGCCAACATTTCATTCGGCCGGCGCCAAACTTTCACAAAGTTCAACTTTTAATTGTGACAAATATTTACATTTTTAAAAATAAATCAGTTCTATCAAACCACTAATGGTAACGTAAGCTAGCCAGTGGTGTTCTTGTTCTAATTTTTGGTTTGAAAAATTTAACTTTGAGCAAGTTGCAAGCTTGCAAACAGCCCTTTTGAATGTTTTAGATTCAAGTGGGTTATACTTGTATAGCGCTTTTCTACCTTCAAGGTACTCAAAGCGCTTTGACACTATTTCCACATTCACCCATTCACACACACATTCACACACTGATGGCGGGAGCTGCCATGCAAGGCCCTAACCACCACCCATCAGGAGCAAGGGTGAAGTGTCTTGCTCAAGGACACAACGGACGTGACAAGGTTGGTAGAAGGTTGGGATTGAACCAGGAACCCTCAGGTTTCTGGCACGGCCACTCTCCCAACTGTGCCACGGAAGGTTTTCAAGAACATTTTCAAGAACATTTTCAAGAAAAACACACCTTCAGTTACATGAAACTTTTGATGTTTTTAGGTTTCCCTTGTGGATCAATAAAGTTTGTCTACGTCTACGTCAAAGGCTCTGTTCACACAGCAGGTCAATTCCGATAATTTTGCCCATTAGGGATCTGTACCGGATTTTTTTCATGTCGATGTGAACAGTGCAATTTAGAATTTTTCAAATCCCACCCAGGCCTTTTTCGTATGTAGATATAAATCGGACATGTATGGAATGTAGGGCTGCAACAACTAATCGATTAAATCGATTATAAAAATAGTTGGCGATTAATTTATACATCTATTCGTTGGATCTATGCTATGCGGATGCGCAGAGGCAATTTTTTTTATTTAAAAAAAAAAACATTTTTAATTTTTTTTAATAAACCTTTATTTATAAACTGCAACATGTACAAACAGCTGAGAAACAATAATCAAAATAAGTATGGTGCCAGTATGCTGTTTTTTTTCCTCAATAAAATACTGGAAAGGATAGAAATGTAGTTTGTCTCTTTTATCCGATTATTAATCGAAGTAATAATCGACAGATTAATCGATTATCAAATGAATCGTTAGTTGCAGCCCTAATGGAATGTGACCGCAGTCAGAACACTCCGGTTGCGTTCGTCTGACCAATACGTCATTAAATAACGCCATAATTATTTTCCAAAATAGACGGTTGCAAAATAAATAGTTGACAAATGAGCAGAAAACATCGAAGCTAAATACATTTATACAGCGCTTTTCTAGGCACTAATGGCGGTAAGCTACATTTAAAGCCACAGCTGCCATGGGATGGACGGACGGAAGCGTGGCTGCCAATTTGCACCTAAAGCCCCTCCGTCCACCGCCAAATTCATACACCAGTGTGAGCTACCCTGGGAGAAAGGTGGGTGAAGTGTCTTGCCCAAGGACACAATTGCTGTGATGGCGGAAGCTGGCATCGAACCTGGAACCGAACAGAATGCTGGCATGGCCGCTCTACCATCTGAGCCACACCAATCCCCCAAACTGCAAGAGCCAAAATGCTTGCCCTCTTGCTTCTTAATCTTCCAATTCAGTTCATAAACTGCACAAAATCCTTGAAATTGTCACAAATGGGCCACGACTGAGACCTAGTCAAATTGGAGCCACGTTTACTTCCGAAAACACTGCAACACGTGTGACGTCATGACTTCATTTCTGCGTGCGGGTCAGATTGCGTTCACGTTAGAAATCAAATTTTTTTTGTAATGTGAACGATGAGATAAAAAGATCGCATTTGACCAAAAAAATCCCATTTGGACATCCTACCCTGCAGTGTGAACGTAGCCTTAGTCTAAGTTTTACGTCAGGGGTGTCAAACTTGTTTTCATTAAGTGCCACATCACAGTTATATCTACCCTCAGAGGGCCACTTGTAACCGTGAATAATGTATACATTTTAAATTGCTTCATTACACAATTATTTATTGGTATATATTTTTACGTACACTGTAAAAAAAACATGTAGATTTTAGAGTAAAGTTTAACTGCCGAAATTTTACGATAAAATGTACCATGTTTTTTACAATGTATACTGTAAATGTAAATGGGAACACAGTACCACTGTTTTACTGTAAAATCTACGGTCGTTGTTTTTACGGTTTATTACTGTAAATGGAAAAACAATATTACACATTTTTTGTCTCGTGTTTTTACAGTAAAATTCTGGCAACTGAGCTACCAGTTTTTTACCGAAAAATAATTTTTACATTGTACAATTTGATGGATAAGTTGCTTCAAAATCATGAGTCAAGCAGAAAGTACTTATCTTGATGTTTGGAATGTATATACCGTATTTTTCGGACTATAAGTCGCATTTTTTTTTCATAGTTTGGCCGGGCTCCAGTACAACTTATATATGTTTTTTTCCTTCTTTATCATGCATTTTCGGCAGGTGCAACTTATACTCCGAAAAATGCGGTAATATAATGTTTGTTGCAATATTATCCATCCATCCATTTTCTACCGCTTGTCCCTTTCGGGGTCGCGGAGGGTGCTGGATCTACACCCTGGACAAGTCGCCACCTCATCGCACGGCCAACACAGATAAACAGACAACATTCACACTCACATTCAAACACTAAGGCCAATTTTAGTGTCACCAATCAACCTATCCCCAGGTGCATGTTTTTGGAGGTGGGAGGAAGCCGGAGTACCCGGAAGGAACCCACGCAGTCACGGGGAGAACATGCAAACTCCACACAGAAAGATCAGGACCTTCGTATTGTGAGGCACATGCACTAACCCCTGTTCCACCGTGCTGCCCTGTTGCAATATTAGATTACGTTTAAAATATATGAAATTGCATACAGTACATGTATTTTCTTCTGTCAAAATAGAAAGTTGACTACATTTAGAAACAAATAGATACATGGTAATTCCAGGCCTTACCAATGCTTAAAGGGGAACATTATCACAATTTCAGAATGGTTAAAACCATTAAAAATCAGTTCCCAGTGGCTTATTTTATTTTTCGAAGTTTTTTTCAAAATTTTACCCATCACGCAATATCCCTAAAAAAAGCTTCAAAGTGCCTGATTTTAACCATCATTATAAACACCCGTCCATTTTCCTATGACGTCACACAGTGATGCCAACACAAACAAACATGGCGGAAAGAACAGCAAGCTATAGCGACATTAGCTCGGATTCAGACTCGGATTTCAGCGGCTTAAGCGATTCAACAGATTACGAATGTATTGAAACGGATGGTTGTAGTGTGGAGGCAGGTAGCGAAAACGAAATTGAAGAAGAAACTGAAGCTATTGAGCCATATCGGTTTGAACCGTATGCAAGCGAAACCGACGAAAACGACACGACAGCCAGCGACACGGGAGAAAGCGAGGACGAATTCGGCGATCGCCTTCTAACCAACGATTGGTATGTGTTTGTTTGGCATTAAAGGAAACTAACAACTATGAACTAGGTTTACAGCATATGAAATACATTTGGCAACATGCACTTTGAGAGTGCAGACAGCCCAATTTTCATCAATTAATATATTCTGTAGACATACCCTCATGTCAGCAGGCCAGGGAAGCTAGGGTCGATATTCTTCTCTTGATCATCTTCGGGACGGTGTGAGACAAGACAATCTATAGTCGTTGTTTTTATGGTTTATTACTGTAAATGGAAAAACAATATTACACATTTTTTGTCTCGTGTTCTTGCAGTAAAATTCTGGCAACTGAGCTACCAATTTTTTACCGAAAAATAATTTTTACATTGTACAATTTGATGGATAAGTTGCTTCAAAATCTTGAGTCAAGCAGATATTTAAGTACGTATCTAGATGTTTGGAATGTGTGATAATATAATGTTTGTTGCAATATTATCCATCCATCCATTTTCTACCGCTTGTCCCTTTCGGGGTCGCGGGGGGTGCTGGAGCCTATCTCAGCTGCATTCGGGCGGTAGAGAGGGTACACCCTGGACAAGTCGCCACCTCATCGCATGGCCAACACAGATAGACAAGACAACATTCACACTCACATTCACACACTGAGGCCAATTTTAGTGTCGCCAATCAACTTATCCCCAGGTGCATGTATTTGGAGGTGTGTGGAAGCCGGAGTACCCGGAGGGAACTCACGCAGTCACGGGGAGAACATGCAAACTCCACACAGAAAGATCAATCAATCAATCAATCAATCAATGTTTATTTATACAGCCCTAAATCCCAAGTGTCTCAAAGGGCTGCGCAAGCCACAACGACGTCCGCGGTACAGAGCCCACATAAGGGGAAGGAAAAACTCACCCCAGTGGGACGTCGATGTGAATGACTATGAGAAACCTTGGAGAGGACCGCATATGTGGGTAACCCCCCCTCTAGGGGAGACCGGATGCAATGGATGTCGAGTGGGTCTGACATAATATTGTGAAAGTCCAGTCCATAGTGGATCTAACATATTAGTGAGAGTCCAGTCCATAGTGGATCTAACATAATAGATCCCGAGCCCGGGATTGAACTCAGGACCTTCGTATTGTGAGGCACATGCACTAACCCCTGCTCCACCGTGCTGCCCTGTTGCAATATTAGATTACGTTTAAAATATATAAAATTGCATACAGTACATGTATTTTCTTCTGTCAAAATAGAAAGTTGACTACATTTAGAAACAAATACCGTATTTTCCGCACTATAAGGCGCACCTAAAAACCACAAATTTTCTCAAAAGCTGACAGTGCGCCTTATAACCCGGTGCGCTTTATATATGGATAAATATTAAGATTCATTTTCATAAAGTTTCGGTCTCGCAACTTCGGTAAACAGCCGCCATCTTTTTTCCCCGTAGAAGAAGCGCGCGGTGCATGCTGGGATATGTGACGTTTCATTTCCATTTGTGTGTTTATGTAAAGACCCCAAAATGGCTCCTATTAAGTGTGTTGTCTGTCTAATTATAAATAATGCAGACGAGGCGTGTTAACTGAGTTCTCAACGTTTACTCACAGCGTGCTCATAACCACATTCTAACTGCCAGCATACAACAACGCTTCTCAGGGCTACCGCGCATGCTCGTCACTATCGTTGCATGCTGGGTAGTGTAGTTGTTATATTTGCTAGCTCATAACATCACATTAAGAGACACGCTTACGCGCTTAATTCAATACTCGCCGTCATTCCGGGTGGATTGACAAAAGACCTCCAGCCGCTACATATTGGTGTCAACAGGGCATTCGAAGCTAGACTGCTAACTGCGTGGGAACAGTGGATGACAGAAGGCAAACACACGTGACGTTCACCAAGACAGGGAGGCAGGGAGACAGCGCCAGACGACATTTTGGATCCCACATTCGCCCAACTTTTCAATTCGGACAACGAAGGAGAATAATTCGAGGGATTTATGAATGAAGAATAACTTCAGAAAGTGAGCGTTATGTTTATTTTGTGTGTTGTGACATTAACGTTCGAGCAACATTATGTTGCTATTGCTCTGCACTATTTTGAATTTTACTATGTTTGTGATTGCACATTTGCGTACATTTTGGGAGTGAACAGAGTTGTTAGAACGCTGGTTTTTAATATATTATTAAAGTTTGACTGACCTATCTGACTGTTTTTTTTGACATTCCTTTAGCGCAGTTAGATGCGGCTTACAACACCGGGCGGCTTATAGGTGGACAAAGTTTTGAAATATGCCGTTCATTGAAGGCGCGGCTTTTAACCCAGGGCGCCTTATGGTGCGGAAAATACGGTAGATGCATGGTAATTCCAAGCCTTTGCTGGCCACATAAAATGAGGTGGCGGGCCTTGAGTTGGACAAGTGATTACCAGTGCTTAACTTATTCTTACACAATAACATCGAAATGTGTTTCACGTTATTCAAAGGCTAATTTATTCACACAAATGTGTCCGACATCTGTTAATCTAACGATGAAGCAAAATAAATGTTTTATCATCAGCTAAAAACATGATGTTCATTAAAAAAAAGTTAAGGGTGTTAAGAGAGTAGCATGTTTGCAAGTCCTCCTCTTACACCACATAGACGTAGGCATATCTGGGACAGAATGCAACACTTCTTTGTATCTTGCAGCAACGCTACACTCGAGTTCTCTTGTTTGTGTTTCCAGTAACTGTTTTTGTCTTGATAAAATCAACGTGTACAACGAGAAATACGTAGTTTGCAATCTCACCAACAACATGGATAGATAGTAACTCGAAACAAACATCACAGTGTGATACTTACTTAATTACTAATGATACGAGAGCAGACAAAAAGAACAATGTGCTTCACACTTCGGTACAAACAATTCAATTCCGATATCAGCTTTGTTTGGAGTAAAGAAGGTATGCAGAGCCCTGTAGCACTTTTAAAGGATATTACAGCCACTATCTGTACACACCGTACCTTCTTTTTACCACCGAATGTACACATGATACATGACCCGACAGATTCTCATGAGTAATCTCCTGCAATCTTCTTCCGGAGTGAGTTGGCTACCTCAAACTCCCAAAACAAGTCTTATCAGTTCAAGGGCAGATTGCTCATTGTATGGATTTTCCACTCCCTGGAATGATGCGCTCCGTGAGCCACAGCGCAGCAGAGAGGACGTTGCGGGCCTCTTTCCTCGGCACCTAGGAGGTAGTCGATATGGGAGCTGCAGGAGAAATTCCCCTCCCGGAAGGCGTGGGATCAAACTACACAGGCAGCTGCTGGATATAAAATCTCTGCAAAGACAAAAAGCCTTTAAAACCTGGCAGTTTTAGGCTTTAGGGTAGATGGCAGCGTTGGCTTTGATTGTCCAAAAACACACTAAGGTTCACCCGAGCACGCACGGGCTTTACAGCAAACCAGTAAAAGATGGTGTAGAAAATAATACACCATGTTTCAGCCTGTCACAGAGACAACAGAATGGTTCCAAAAGCACTTGAACTATGCAGTAATAAAAGCCAACAGCCCCATGTTTAGAAATATTCCTGAAAACTTTCACCTTCCTTGAAAGGGGGACTGCACTTTTTTATTGGAATGTTGACTATCATTCACAATGCCTATGTAAGACACGAACACGTTTTTCTTATTTTTATGCATTCTAAATCGTAAAATACAGCAAGTACAAGGTGGCTAACAAAAGAGCCACTAATGGGAGTACACTATTGGGCTCATAAAGGAACATCCAAAAACTGCTAACAATACTCCATTTACCACAGGTTGGATAATAATAATAATAATAATAATAATGAATTGCATTTGTAACGCACTTTACATTTGTTAAAATCCCAAAGTGCTACAAAGTATAAAAATAAAAATAGAAAGTAGGAATATATAATAAAAAATGTAAATACAAATGAAATCATGACACACAAACAGAAACATAGATAATAATAGAAATAAAAAGCATGAAAGCACTGGATAAAAAACAGATAAGCAAGCGGTGCATTTAAAAACAAGAAGGCAGAGAAATTAGGTAAAAGCTGTGCTAAAAAGGTGGGTTTTTAGTCCCTTCTTAAAATGGTCGACCGACTGTGATACTCTAAGATGGTCGGGGAGAGCGTTCCAAAGTTCGGGAGCGGTCGAGCAGAAAGCCCGGCGGCCCATATGTTGGAGCTCCGTTTATACTAACAGTAACAACGTCATTCATTCTTTTTTTGTGTGACAATAAATACTTGGCTAATTGAGGATTTTTGTTATTTTGGGGGATGAGAACACACAAATAAGTTTTAAGAAATTGCTATATTTTCTTTGATTGTGACGTTTATAATTTCCAAAATGTTTTTTGTAAGAAATTTCATTTTCTTCAGGTCTAGTGACCTGAATTTTAACCAAGTTTTAGCAATATTGTTATTATAAGCGCTAACACAGATGAACTACTTAGCTAACTAGCTTATACTGCTACATCCCCTCTGAGTTGGTGAAAGTTAATTCTAGATCAGGGATTCTCACACTGTGGTACGCCAAAGAATCACTTAATTAACTATTGAAGCACAGTGTTACTGTTCAAACTGTGTGTAATGATACAGTGGCCAGAAATATTAAATACACTTGTTAAATAAAACCTACAGCTTGTTTTTAATGGATACTTAGGCCTACTACGGTACTGTATATTAGTGTTGGTAATTACGGTGGTACTTGGAGAGCCAGGTGTTTTCTGAGGTGGTACTTGGTGGAAAAAAGTTTGAGAACCAATGTCCCAGATTATAAATCATGCCTCTCACCTGGATAGTAGAAGATTGTGGCCATAAACCGAGAATTGGTCAACTTAGACCCAGAAATGGCGACAAAGACACGAAAAGACGCTCGATTGCGGCCCTTTTTTTTTTTAACCTTTTGTGAAGATTATGATTAACTCTTCATCGAAACGGGAAGATATAAACATCCCATCAGTCGGCATCCCAGTGAGAGCAGACATTAGGGTTGGGTGATATATCGATATACTCGATATATCGCGGGTTTGTCTCTGTGCGATATAGAAAATGACTATATCGTGATATTGGAGTATACGTTCTCACACAGTTGCTTTTAGCTGCGGGCATTAAACTGCAGGCGTTTCTCCCTCTATCTTGTCTCTCCTTCTCACAGAGACTTAAAACAAGCGCAACTTCTTACATACATCACGTGTGCAACGTCACACGCTCTCGTGGAGCAGACAGGTAGCGACATGATAGCATTAGCTGTGATGCTAACGGTGCGGTGCGAGTGGTAATACGAGAGAGAGAAGGTGCGAATCTGGTAACAAATGAAGGAAGAATTAATTCCCCCAAAAAACAGCACAGGGTTCATCGTCTGGCGGTGGTTTGGCTTCAAGTGGGAATATGTTGAACAATTATGCGGCAAAAGCTTTGCTACAAAAAGTAGCACCACTGCTAATGTAGCAGCATTTGAAAAGTCATCCGCTAGAGAATAAGGAGTGCTTGAAACTCCGCATGTCAACATCTCCGTTCGGTGCTACACCAACAAAATGCCGAAACAACTATTTCCACATCAACACCGTATGAAAAAAATAGTCAACAACGGAAGGAGATAACGTCCGCAGGAACCTACCACATAGCGAAGGACATACACTATTTGATTTCCTATTATGAAGCTCATTTTTATTTGACACTTATTGAAACATCTTGTGTGACATCATGCACAAAAGTGCACTTTATTGGTTTTAAACTATTGTAGTGGCGTTCTGTACAAAAAGTGCACTTTAATTTAGTGTTGTTTTGATATGTCATCTTAGTGACATCATGCACAAAAGTGCACTCATAGCTTGTTTTAAAATGTCTCTGACAATCTTGCACTTTCTGTTTTGAAATGACATGAATGTTTGTGCCACTGCTTAATAACTGTTTAATAAATACAGTTTTGGTAAATTGACTTAGTTGTGATTTCCCTCTCTGCATGAAAGTTTATAATGAGCATATATAAATACAGTATGAAGAAGAATGTTTTAATGTAGACACATAGAATCATCATACTGCTGTGATTATATGCATCAAGTGTTCATTCAAGGCTAAGGCAAAATATCGAGATATATATCGTGTATCGTGACATGGCCTAAAAATATTGAGATATTAATAAAAGGCCATATCGCCCAGCCCTAGCAGACATTATACAGTAAGTGATTGTATATCTTGTTTAGCACTTAGCAATACTGATACATGAAGTTTAGTGTTTCACTAAAGCTAGATCTGTTTAGCACACAGCTTCTAAAACTTGGGAGCTCATCCTCCTTATATTCAGGCTTAAAAATATAAGGTTTCGGGTCATCATTTGTCCCAAAGTAGTCTGTCTTTGTTGGCTCTCACAAGTCTGTCATGAGTAGTAGTTGTTGTTGAAAATGTGAAAATAATGCGCTTAAAACGAGCAATTATGTGAATATTATATGTTGCCACGAATGTACCTGCTATTACATACATATACTGTATACTTATAGTGTGTATAGAAACATTGATGGGTTTTTGGATGTTTTTTAGGGCGCTTTATAGACGGAATAGAGCAAATACCACTACCTCTATTTTTAGCTGACTTTTGCTGGCATTTATTTTATGAGATACAATAGCATTAAAAAAAACATGTGTTTTCTTGTCTTACTCAAGGACTGTGAATGATAGGCACAATTCCAAAAACAGTGAAGTTATCCTTTAAGTGTTTTAGCAGAGCAAAGTCCAGAGTTTAGAGTTACAGTTGAGCGCGTTCTCCCATCAGAGACGTCGGTCAATGCTCCGGAAACATCCACAGAAAAAGTCAGATTAATAGCGCTAACGTTTAGCCCAATTAGTTTGCCTGTAATTCTGTAGTGTTACATCCTCATGATGCCGCCGGGATGAAACGGCGCACTCTCTGTAATGAAAACAATGAGGCAATACATTAGATTACATGGCTGTCAGGCCGGGCTATCACTCAGGCAAAGGCACTAATCCTTTTGAACAACTGCGGCCAACAGCTGCACACTTCCGACTGCATCCACGCACGAGCGTGGCGGCCGGCTTCCCGGGGCACTCGGCCGCTGAGACAGCACGAAGGTGAGGTCATGGAGAGAGCAGCCAATGTTAACACTAGGAGATGTACTAAAATAACCAGCCATTTTAACAGATGATGAAATAAAAACAATCTGATAGTGTTGGATTCGTGACAACAACCTCCACCAAGCCCCAGCAATGCGTTTGGTAAAATGTTGTCTATGTTGTCTATGTCGCGTGCAATGCCCTAAACGTGCAAAAGTGAAATGAATGAGCTGGTACTGCCACTTTATCCAGATCTGCTCCAAATTCATGCTGGTTTCACCACCTGTAAAGGTTTCATGGGACTCTGTTACGTACTTTCCCTACTCACAAACTATCTAACTTACCGTACACATTTAAAACATAGCCTCAGGCAGTGAAATTAAAAATTCTCTTTATGATTTAAGCTTAAAAGTACTACATCCGCAAGTTAGTAACATTTAATGGCTTTCTGCTATCTGTCTTAGCCTGGCGACATTACTCTAAGAGAAAAAGGTGTTTATTTCTACTAACAAGGAATGTAACCATTAACGGTATAATGATAAAAACTCTCGACGGTTAGTTTTACCAGTTTAAATTAAAATTATTGTAAAACTGTGATTGGTAACTGCTAGGGCTGGGCAATATATTGATATACTCGATATATCGCGGGTTTGTCTCTGTGCGATATAGAAAATGACTATATCGTGATATTCGAGTATACGTTCTCACGCAGTTGCTTTTAGCTGCGGGCATTACACTACATGCGTTCCTGACTCTTTCTTGTCTCTCCTTCTCACAGAGACGTAAAACAAGCGCACCTTCTTACATACGTCACATACGTTACCCATGCCGCAGAGAGGTAGCGGCATGGGTAACGTTAGCTGTGGTGCGAGTGGTAATACGAGAGAAAGAATGTGCGAATCTGGTAACACATGAAGGAAGAATTAATTCCCAAGAAAAACAGCAGGGGGTCCATCGTCTGGCGGTGGATTGGCTTCAAGTGGGAATATTTTGAACAGACAACCGTAATTTGTCAAGTGTTGGGCAAAAGCGTTGCTACAAAAAGTAGCATTACTGCTAATATGTAGCATAATTTGAAAAGTCACCTGCTAGAGAATGAAGAGTGCTTACTCTGCATGTCAACATCTCCGTTCGGTGCCACACCAACAAATTGCTGAGGCAACCATTTCCACATCAACACTGTATTAAAAAAATAGTCAACAACAGAATGAGATAACGTCCGCAGGAACCTACCACGTAGCGAAGGACATACACTATTTGGTTTCCTATTATGCAGCTCATTTTTATTTGACAGTTATTGAAATATCTTGTGTGACATCATGCACAAAAGTGCACTTTATTTGTTTTTAACTATTGTAGTGGCGTTCTGTACAAAAAGTGCACTTTAATTTAGTGTTGTTTTGATATGTCATCTTAGTGACATCATGCACAAAAGTGCACTAATAGCTTGTTTTGTTGTTTTGGAAATGACATGAATGTTTGTGTCACTGCTTAATAACTGTTTAATAAATACACTTTTGGTCAATTGACTTAGTTGTGATTTCCCTCTCTGCATGAAAGTTTAAAATGAGCATATATTAATGCAGTATGAAGAAGAATGTTTTAATGTAGACACATAGAATCATCATACTGCTGTGATTGTATGCATCAAGTGTTCATTCAAGGCTAAGGCAAAATATCGAGATATATATCGTGTATCGTGACATGGCCTGAAAATATAGAGATATTAAAAAAAGGCCATATCGCCCAGCCCTAGTAACTGCACTTTAATTCACAGACCGTTGATACTGCACATTTACTTGAGAAGCAAGCTAGCGAGCCAAGGGCTGACTTGCTAGCTTAAATGCAAATGATTAATCTCTTTCTCCATTCAAAAACGAAATATACCGTTAATACTATAAACCTGTATAAATTGCTGTCTGAGCAACTAAGATATTCAATTGTGCCTACTGAACCAACAGACTAGGGTTGCGCAATATAAACTATATACGGTATAAATTATATAATTTTGGCAGATGATAGAGTTTTCAATACTATCGTTATTGAAAAATTTTCCTTGTGGATCATTAAAGTTTGTCTAAGTCTATATCATAATAATGAATGTTGATGACACATTTCTAGCTGTGTCCCGAAAAATTTGACAGCGCAAAGAATGCGTTTGGAGCAAAATTTCTCTAGCGGCTAATGGCCCTTCACAGTGCAGCGTAGCCAGTTGTAAGTCTGTAATCTCGCCTTCATGGCGGCAAATGAAGTAATTTTCTTACAAGTGTCCTCCCCAGAGGACGAAGAATAGCTAAAGATGCTACAATCCACACCGTAGGAGGATATGCTAACCGCAAGCTAACACTCTTGAATGTAAACAGAGGCGGGCGTATCGATACAAATATAGACAGTAACGACACCAAGTAAATGATCAGTAAATGGTTGATTCTACAGTGGTTGGATCGATATTTTCCATTATCAAAAATATTTTTTTGTCCTTTTTGTTATTGTTTACAAACTCAGGAAATAAGTGTCTGGAGACAGGAGGACTTTAAGGGCAAAACCCAAAAGGATTTGAATCAGAGCCAATAGTAAGGAAACTAAAAATGAGTTCTGCAGAGAGCAAAGAAATTATTGATAAAACAGAAAAAGTCACCTCGACAGTATGCCAGTTTTTTTTTTTTTTTTTTTTTAATAAACAGATTGTAGTCAGACCAAAGTGGTCTGTAAACGATGCAAGGCACTGGTTCCCACCAAGACCAGTAATACCATAACACCTTAGCCGCGCTCACCCTTTAGAGCACAGCCGTAACTTCCTTCCACTGCAGAAAATAGTTCTTCTCGGGTTTCTCTTTGTTTACATTTTCAAACTTTGCACTATTTTCTTACACTTTATGAAGCATTTCTTACATATTCCTTATTCTTGCACCTTCATTTTAAGAATTCATCAAGTGTTCAATGTGATTTTACAATTTTGTTTACATTGATTGTTTGAGTGTTTTTCCATGCTTGTGCAGACATTTTCTTTCTGCCTTGATCACCTCCTGGTACCCTAGCACCTCCAAAACCCTCAAATCTAGACTCCAAACATCCCAAAACAAGCTTGTCAGATTACTTCTAGACCTCCACCCCAGATCACACCTCACTCCTACCCACTTCTCCAAAGTGGGCTGGCTCAGGGTGGAGGACAGAGTAAAACAACTTGCACTGAGAGCCTAGTCTATAAAATCCGCTACACCTCCCTGATACCGAAGTACGTGTCAAAATGACCGCCATAACCACAACACCAGGGGGAGCTCCACTAACCACGTTAAACCCAGATTCCGATCTAACAAAGGTCTTAACTCATTCTCCTTCTATGCCACATCAATATGGAATGCACTCCCAACAGGTGTAAAAGAAAGGGCATCTCTATCCTCCTTTAAAACCGCACTAAAAGAACACCTTCAGGCAACTTCAACCCTAAACTAACACCCTCCCTTCCACATCCTACCTCCCCGGATTGTAAATAATCAAATGTAAATAATCAAATGTAGGTACTTATTCCTATGCTTTCTGATCTCTCTCTCTATGTCCACTACTTGCTGTACATATCTTACCAAGTCAGTCCTACACTGTTCCAATGTCCATTTCTCTGATGATGCAATTGTTTTGTTACAACCAAACCTAACACCCCCACCTTCAACATCCCACACCCCGGATTGTAAATAAAGTAAATAATTCAATGTATATACTCTGATGATTATCTTGTGTGATGACTGTATTATGATGATAGTATATATCTATATCATGAATATATTTATGTGGACCCAAGTTGAAAAACTTATTCGGGTGTTACCATTTAGTGGCCAATTGTACGGAATATGTACTTTACTGTGCAATCTACTAATAAAAGTTTCAATCAATCAATCAATCAAAATAGCTAAGGGGATTGTAATCAGACAAAGGCTGCATTTTAAATAAAAATGTTCACATTTAATATATATTTTTCCTGGTCTTTTATTCCATAGGTAATAAAAAGTGTCAATAATTATTGCTTTTGACTGATATGAAACACTGTACTACGGTTTTCAACAATATTGCCGATCCCTAATAAAAACTGTGATCATTTTGCTTACAACAACCTTATTATGACATTTTCAAATGGTTACATCCCTACTACTCACTGACTAAGCAACCTACTAAGGTCACACCACATGTTTGTGCAGTCTCAGTGTAATACTTTCAAGCGGGCAAAAAAACGTGTTCCGAACGTGTAATACTTGAGAAAGCTCCGCAAGACTGAGCGTGTAATGTGTGTCACTACATGTTTAAGACCGTGAAAAATGCCAACACACTCACTGGAGCCTGCTTTCAGACGCCTGGAGTTGAACAACTGCTGTCCAGCAAAGGCCGGCGTACAGCTGTCGCACATATTTTTTTCAAGTGCACAGGATGCTTGACAGAAAGCTACTTGAAGGATCTCAGTGATTTATTTGCGGCGTACCGTAATGATACGATCGCTGATTTATTCACTGCGTATCGTAATGATACAGACTCCGTAGGGACTGCGACTTTGTGTTTGTAAATGTCACCATGAGAGCTCTGCTGTGATTTACTGCACAAAAACAGCGCCTGCAACACAACGGGACCATCACGCTGATGAACGCAGGCCTCTGGGATCGATACGACTGTACCTATTTGGCTTTCCTGTACCCGCTACGGCTTTGTTTCTACGCTCTGTGCCACAAATTGTGTTTAAGTAAGTGCTCCTCAAGGCCCATTAGGGAGGAGTGCACTTTTGACAAGGGTCTGCTGGAAGGACCAACAGCGACCAGTGACCTAATCCAAAAACAGACGGCTTTAGGCCCGTCTCCAAAGGAGGTAGAAGGGAAGACGAGGATTAGCCTGTGGTAAACCTAATTAAGACAAGGCTGATAGAGACAAAAACAGGGATTTAGGGGAAAAATAGGGATAAGGTGAGTGTTGTCCTGTTGTGAGACATGGAGTAGACATCCAGTATGGCGTCTATATAAAAAACGCAGGTAGGAAACTTCCTTGCATGGCGTCATAGGGTAGAAATAACGTGGAACATCTAAAGTCCAGCAAAATACCATCCAATTTGTTCTTGATTGTGTGAGAAAAAAAGAGCGTACAGGCAAAGATTTAGGCAACATTTAATCATAACACTCATTCAAATGAAAAAGGAAGCTAAAGCTAAGTGTTTCAAAGATTTCTTGACTATCCTATAAGTGTACAAATAAGTCAACCTCTACTTAAAGACGACAACGTGTGTTTTCACCATGAACAAACACGTGCCTCGGAGATGAATTCTTCTTCTGCTGATGTCGACTTATGTTAGCCATATTGTACTGAGCAGCCAGGACAGCCCAGCAGGCACAAGACATTGATACAACAATGATTATACATGTGCGTGCTTTAAAACTGGCTTTGGAACAACGTTGCAAAATAGTTGTATTTGTAAATTGTGATAACGTTGGATCCACGTGGTTGGTTGGGAAAATGACCAAATTTCAATGGTCAAATTAGTATTGCTTTTTTCGGTTTATTTCAAATTATATTATTAGTCTAACATGGTTCCTACATGTAAGTGCACTTCATGTGTATATATAATATACTTTATTTAGTGTTGTTAGTTTTAAGGTGACTTCATTGTGAATAATATCAACAGATGCTGGTTTTAAATCTAACTGAAAGGACTGTTTACATATTTGGCAAACTAAATGGCAACATTCAGAATAAAGTGTAGCCTGTGTTATCGTTTACAATAAGCAGCAACAATTGAAAGTGCATTTAACAAAGAGAGCAGAGCCTAACAAGTCAAATTCCTTGTGTTAAAGCTGATTGTGACTCTGATTGTGATGATATAAGTAAACAATGTTAATGATAATATTGTTAATGCCATCCATCCATCCATCTTCTTCCGCTTATCCGAGGTCGGGTCGCGGGGGCAGCAGCCTAAGCAGGGAAGCCCAGACTTCCCTCTCCCCAGCCACTTCGTCCAGCTCCTCCCGGGGGATCCCGAGGCGTTCCCAGGCCAGCCGGGAGACATAGTCTTCCCAACGTGTCCTGGGTCTTCCTCGTGGCCTCCTACCGGTCGGACATGCCCTAAACACCTCCTTAGGGAGGCGCTCGGGTGGCATCCTGACCAGATGCCCGAACCACCTCATCTGGCTCCTCTCGATGTGGAGGAGCAGCGGCTTTACTTTGAGCTCCCCCCGGATGACAGAGCTTCTCACCCTATCTCTAAGGGAGAGCCCCGCCACCCGGCGGAGGAAACTCATTTCGGCCGCTTGTACCCGTGATCTTGTCCTTTCGGTCATAACCCAAAGCTCATGACCATAGGTGAGGATGGGAACGTAGATCGACCGGTAAATTGAGAGCTTTGCCTTCCGGCTCAGCTCCTTCTTCACCACAACGGATCGATACAGCGTCCGCATTACTGAAGACGCCGCACCGATCCGCCTGTCGATCTCACGATCCACTCTTCCCTCATATTATTATATAATATTGTTAATGGTATTTCTAATAACTATAACACATAACATTTGTTTTTAAATATACATAAAACATTTGTTTAGCCTTTTTAAAGAAAATATATGCATCATTGCAAATCAAAATGATCATGTCATATATGATAATGTAGTATTCACGTCCCCACTGCCACGTATATAGTGGCAATCTAGGGGGAACCCAAGATTCCCTTTGCTGTTCACAAAATAAGTCTTTGCTTGATAATGGCAACGACAAAGCAGAGACTTCTATAAACCTCCAAACACGATGGATAAAAGCCAGTAATCGCAGTTAATAGCATTATTGAATGAATGACATTTAATGAGATGTAACTGCAGCTCATCCAGAGTCCAAGTGAGCCAATGAAAACCTCGAACATGACTCCGTCGGGTTCCAGAGGAATATTTGGGAAGTTTGTGGTTCTGCTGGTTATTTAAACACTCACTCTGATGCCAACAATTTCGATCCTCCAACAGAAAAGTGCAAACTAAAAGCATCACAGCTTATTGCTCAACTTAAGCATGTATCCGCTCTAAGTGGTTTACTTCTGCCACATTTCAATAAACAGGGTGTCTATAAAGTCTCTTTAATATTTCCAAAATGTTTTACAAAAGGCTACTGATGAGATATCGTCATCAGATGTGTTCGATTGTTTGAAGTAGTTTGTAATCACATTGCATATGAGGGGCTCGAGCAGTGGTGTCAAACGTACAGCCTGCGGGCCGAAACAGGCCCGCTCTCAGGTTTCATCTGGCCCGTGAGAGGAGTTTGCCAAGTATAAAAATGAGCTGAAATATTTTAATACAAGAAACTGCTGTTTTAAGTGTGTCCACTGGATGTTGCAATAGACACTATAGGGTGCTAAAAGCAGGCACAAATAGACAAAAAAAATATTTTTACCCAAGAGCCATAGTAGCATTAAACAGGCCCTGAGTGAGCACAATGTGTCCGCCATGTCCTCATGTGTCATGTCTTTTATTTTTCGGACTATAATGTGCAATATTGTTGGACTGTGCAATATATCCCAAATGGCCTCTTGATAAGTGCAATAATACTGGACTGTGAAACAGAATAATGTGCAATAACCTGTCACCTTACACCTCTGTCACTTTATATATGTCTATATATATATATATATATATATATATATATATATATATATATATATATATATATATTTATATATATATACATACATGTATATGTATGTATGTATGTATGTATATATATATATATATATATATTCATATTTATATATATATACATACATGTATATGTATGTATGTATATAAGTATATATACATATTTAGTGTATATATATATTTGTTATTTTTATTTTTTTTAATTATTTAAAATATATATATATTTATAAACCTTTATTTATAAACAGCAAGATGTACAAACAGCTGAGAAACAATAATCAAAATAAGTATGGTGCCAGTATGCTGTTTTTTTTTCAATAAAATACTGGAAAGGATAGAAATGTAGTTTGTCTCTTTCATCAGATTATTAATCGATTAATCGAAGTAATAATCGACAGATTAATCGATTATCAAATTAATCGTTAGTTGCAGCCCTAATATATATATATATATATATATATATATATATATATATATATATATATATGTGTGTGTGTGTATATATATGTGTGTGTATATGTATACATGTGTATATATGTATATATGCATATACCGGTATGTGTATATATGTGTATGTATATGTATATGTATGTATGTATGTGTATATATGTATATGTATGTGTATATGTATATGTATATATATATATGCATATGTATGGATATATGCATGTATGTTGATATATACATTTATATAGATATATATCTTCTTTTTTTAAATCTTTTTTACAATTTATATTACTACATTATTGTGTATGCACCTTAGGGGATCTGCTCCAATTTTGTTGTTCTTTGAACCTGTTCACTGTCATAATGACAATAAAACTCTATTCTATTCTATTCTATTCTATCATGACTTCAGAGGGGGCGGACCTATGTGCCGTGTTAAGAAAGAGGCGACACTTCTGTGTTTGGACACTATGTACTTACGCTGCTTATTAGGGATAGTATTCAAAATGATAATCTATACATTTTGTGTTTGGTGACACATTTTCTAGTAATATACTGAAATAATATCCCCTTCTTACTTCATGTGTAATGAATGAAATGAGTCCAAATTCAAAAGCTTTGTTGTAGAAGAAGCTAGATATGTCCAGAATAAAGTTAGTACATCAGTTGAGGAAAATTAGTCAATTACATTAATAACATCCTGTAATTTGATTTTGACATTATTATTCATTTCATTTTATGATAGATTAAAAATTAACATCAATGTGAGCGTTTTAAAACTCTGATGAACATTATCACATCATTTATCAAAAAGTATAAATAATGACAGATGAAGATAGAATACTATTAACAACAATATGTACGTGTTAAAAAAAAACACATTATGATTTGTACAATTTCAGAATATGTTTGATCTATTTGTACACAAAGAAAACAATCTGAAGTTGTCTTTATATTTAGGTTATCATGCCAGGATTTTACCAGTCTGTCCCACTTGGGAATAGATTCTCCTCCATGTGGTCCCTGAACTAAAATGAGTTTAACAACCCTGGGCTAGAGAGTCAGCCATATATATGAATGAGTAGATAGATGACACAAGTCTTTTAGCCGCAAGTTTATGGCAACTGGGGCCAAAATGTCTGAACATTTGCTGGTTTTATAAGGCAAGAAAATTAAATCAAGTATGCCTGCTCGACAAGTAGGGACTTTTATTTATGTTATCATTTAGCTGGGTACTGCATTCTATACAGTAAATCTATTCTGTGCACACAAGGATCCAAAAAATGGAAATGGCACAGTAGCCAAAGGAGGAGCCTTTCATACATAATATTATATGAATATACAATATATTAACAATATATCATACAATAATTTAAAAATGCATAAATAATCAATCGTAATCAAATTGTGAGGTGCATAAAGATTCCCACCTCTAGCGAGCACTGTAGTCTGAGTCTTCTCACTCATCTTTGCATGCATGTAGTATTGGTCCAAAAAAAGGTCTCTATTTATATAGTGCATTACTATACCTGGCTGTAATGATACGTCCCATTCACACGCACACATTCACACGCTGACGGCGGAAGCTGCAATGCGAGGCGCTAACCACAACACATCAGGAGCAAGGGTGAAGTGTCTTGACCAAGGACACAACGGCCGTGACTAGGATGGCTAAAGCTGCAACCCTCAAGTTGCTGGCACGGCCGCTCTACCATCTGCGCCATGCCGCCCCGGCCTGATATTGACCTGATCACTGACGTATAACTACACACATTTCAGGTAACCATCCGCAATTAAGGTAAAGGAGCATATTTATATATATAAATATATTAGGGCTGCAACAACTAATCTTTTAAATTAGATTATAAAAATAGTTGGCGATTAATTTAGTCATCGATTCGTTGGATCTATGCTATGCACATGAGCAGAGGCAATTTTTATTTTTATTTATTTTTTTTTTTTTAATAAACCTTTATTTATAAACTGCAACATGTACAAACAGCTGAGAAACAATAATCAACATAAGTATGGTGCCAGTAAGCTGGGTTTTTTTCCAATAAAATACTGGAAAGGATAGAAATGTAGTTTGTCTCTTTTATCCGATTATTAATCGATTAATCTAAGTAATAATCGACAGTTTAATCAATTATCAAATTAATCGTTAGTTGCAGCCCTAATATATATATATATATATATATATATATATATATATATATATATATATATATATATATATATGAGTCATGTATAAATGCAGATTAATCACAACGTTTGAGTGCATATATATATATATATATATATATATATATATATATATATATATATATATATATATATATATATATATATATATATATACAAAAACAAATCTGTCGCAAAAAATTAAAAGCCATATTACATACAGATAGTGTGTCATGAGATATAAATTGAATTAAGATGACTTAAAGGAAACTAAATGACCTCAAATATACCTACAAACGAGGCATAATGATGCAATATGTACATATAGCTAGCCTAAATAGCATGTTAGCATCGATTAGCTTGCAGTCATGCAGTGACCAAATATGTCTGATTAGCACTCCACACAAGTCAATAACATCAACAAAACTCACCTTTGTGCATTCATGCACAACGTTAAATGTTTGGTGGACAAAATGAGACAGAAAAAGAAGTGGCATAAAACACGTCCTAGAAAGTCGGAGAAAGTTATATATGTAAACAAACTACGGTGAGTTCAAGGACCGCCAAAATTAGTAGGAGAAAACGGCGCTCGCCAAATACTCGAATCAGTGAGGCATGTTTAATAAAAACAGTGTGCTTTATAACAATTAGGGAGGTTTGCGTCATGTTTGTCCTTCTACGGAAACCATATTAAAACAATTTTTTATATATTTTTGAAAAAGCTCCAGAGAGCCACTAGGGCGGCGCTAAAGAGCCACATGCGGCTCTCGAGCCGCGGGTTGCCGACCCTATATGTATATATATATATATATATATATATATATATATATATATATATATATATATATATATATATATATATATATATATATATATATATGGTAAAGGGCACTTGTTTTTGGAATTTTGCTTATCATTCACAAACACGTGTTTTTCTTTTTTCTATGCATTCTATGTCGTTAAATACGGCAAGTATGAGGTGGCTAACAATGCAGCTAATGGAAGTGCACTATTTATCCATCCATTTTCTACCGCTTGTTCCTTTTGGGGATTGGAGTCTATCCCAGCTACACTCAGGGAAGACAGGCATCTCCCCCCAGGTGTATGTCTTTAGAGGTGGGAGGAAGCCAGAGTACCCGGAGGGAACCCACGCAGTCACGGGGAGAACATGCAAACTCCACACTATTGCACCCATAAAGCACTCTAAAAACATTGACCTGAATATTAGCCAAGTATTAGCGATGTTGTTATTATAAGCGCTAACGCAGACAAACACAGAGAGCTAACTAGCTTGTGCTGCTATATTAACATATTAAGCCGGTGAGCTGCTGCATCGCCTCTGAGTTGGTGAAAGTGAATTCTAGATTATAAATCATGCCTTTCACCTGGATAATAGAAGGTTGTGCGCATAAACCGAGAGGTTGGTCAACTCTGACATTCAACTTAGACCCGGAGATGGCGAGAAAGACGCTTGTTTGCGGTACCTTTTTTATTTAAGCGTTAATGTGGATTATGAATAATTCTTCATCCAAATGGGAAAATATAAACATCCCATCAGTCGGCATCCCAGTGAGAGCAGACATTGTAAAGTAAGTGATAGTTTTATTATGTTTGTAGTTTGTATGTATTTTTTAGCACTTAGCAATACTGCAACATGATGCTTAGTGTTTCATCTGTTTTGCACAAAAGTTTCTAAAACTTTGAAGCTCATCCTCCTCATATTCAGGTTCAAAAATCGAAGGTTTTGGATCATCAATTGTCCAAAAAAAAGTTTTTTTGTCTCTAACGGAGTAGGGTTTACCCGATACCAACATTTTGCTACCGGTACCAAAATGTATTTGGGTAGGTTTTGATGCTTCAGTGTTTATAGCTTCACCTTTATTGTTACGTTTTTAAGCCAAAATATGTCCACTCTCCCTCTTCTGTCTCCACACTGTTTCCGCTTGTAAGCGCTGTTTGTGTGTGTTTAATCACGACATGGGCTTTGGCTAATATTATCAACAGTTACAACGGCGCGCCGTCATAAGATGGAAAAAAAAGTCAAACTTTTTTTTAAAGGCAGTATAGTACTTTTTTTTTAATTCTTCAGTACCGCGGTACTTTATTAGTACTGGTGAGGAGTCTGTCGTGAGTAATATTGTTGTTATTGAAGGGAAAAGTGAACGTTGTGAGGCGTTTGTGAAATTAATACACCGTTGTATACTTAAAATGAGCAAAATACATAAATTTTACGTGTTATTATGAATTTACCTTACATTACATGTATACTTTACAGCGTGTATATAAAACTTTGATAAAGATTGTTGGATGTTTTTAAGAGTGCTTTATAGGCAGAATAGAGCGGCTACAATTGGCTCCATTGTTAGCTGACTTTTGCTAACATTTATTTACGATTTAGAATACATAAAAAAAAAGAAAAATATGCCAGTTCTTGTCTTGCATAGGGATAGTGAACGATAAGACAAAATTCCAAAAACGTGCAATTCCCCTTGAAAGATAAAAAACAAGCAACAATGCTAAAAATCTAAACAATCCTTGACACTGTTCAAACTGGTGCTGTTGTCTGTACACAGCTTTTATTTATTGGTCATTTGCATATATGAATAATAATAAGTTCATTATTAATGAGATATAATATTAACACAGTACACTTATTTGCTTTGTCACATTTAACATGTTGGTTGTTTTAGCATCCTTAATGTCCAAAATCAAAAGTCCCACCTCTTTATTTTGCAAGTATGCAATGACTATATATTTTTTTTGTTAGTTGTATTAATTTGACAACCATGTGCCAGCCCTTCCAGTCTGTCGTGTTTCACTTCCATAGAATTAAGGCTCAGCAGTGTCATGCTATGTAATTTGTTCCTGTTTCACCCAACCCACGATGAGGTAAAGCCGCCTTAAAAGTGAAGTACACCCTTTACTGTTAGTACAAGATCATAATGAACAGAGAGCTAAATATGAAGTTCATTTAATAAACTGCTGCCTCGGACGGTGTATGAGAGTGTTGAAATTGTGTTTTTGTTGTGTTTTGCTGTTTGTCTATGCATGCTCCATTCGTATCTGTGCTATAAGTGTTATTTATTGCTTTATTTTTTTGTTTTTACTAGTGTTTTAATTTGTAGCTGTATGTAGAAAGGGCGCCGCTGGTTGCAAGTCCTCTTTTATGGTCTTTTATGTCCTTAAATGTTTCCCTATAATTTTCATGTGGGGTTTTTTGTTCCTTATTAGTGTACTTTCCGAATCTGCATTGAAACAACACAATTTCCACATTGTGTTATTCAAATAATGCCTATTATACCATAAACGCATTTATTAAAGTACCGTTTTTGAGTGGAAAACATGACCACGTGGTGTATTGAAGAATATTTGAAGTCTTTGAAGTACAAAGAACTAATTTTGGATCATATCGAACTAAAGTCACTTCAATATTACTTCAATATATTGACTTTTTGGGACGAAAAAAAAGTTAAATTAACCTGCTTGGACGCTAGCTGCGTCCAAGTAGGTTAATTGGCCCTGAAGGCATCAATGTGCGGTCATTGAACACACCTTTAAACTGTTAAACAAACGTCCTAATGTTTTTAGATACTGAGTAAAGAGGTGCTACACTAAGACAATGGAGTGTAACGAAGTCTGACCCGAGCAGACGATGACGTGGAGCACCGCAGAAACCACCGCAGGTGTTGAAATTGTGGTTTTGTTGTGTTTTGCTGTTTGTCTATGCATACTGCATTCGTATCTGTGCTATATGTGTTATTTATTGCTATTTTTTGTTTTTCCTAGTGTTTTAATTTGTAGCTGTATGTAGAAAGGGGCCCGCTGGTTGCACGTCCTCTTTTATGTTCTTTAATGTTTCCCTCTGGTTTTCATTTTGATTTTTTCTTTCCCTTATGTTTGTGTACTTTTCGAATCTGCATTGAAACAACACAATTTCCCCATTTTGTGATGAAAATAAAGTCTATCCTACCATAAACGCATTTATTGCAGTACCGTTTTTGAGTGGGAAAACATGACCACGTGGTGTATTGAAGAATATTTGAAGTCTTTGAAGTACAAAGAACTAAGTCTGGATCATATCGAACCAAAGTCACTTCAATATTACTTCAATATATTGACTTTTTAGGACGAGAAAAAAGTTAAATTAACCTGCTTGGACGCTAGCTGCGTCCAAGTAGGTTAATTGGCCCTGAAGGCATCAATGTGCGGTCATTGAACACACCTTTAAACTATTGAACAAACGTCCTAATGTTTTTAGATACTGAGTAAAGAGGTGCTACACTAAGACAATGGAGTGTAATGAAGTCTGACCCGAACAGACGATGACGTGGAGCACCGCAGAAACCAACGCAGGTGTTGAAATTGTGTTTTTGTTGTGTTTTGCTGTTTGTCTATGCATGCTGCATTCGTATCTGTGCTATATGTGTTATTTATTGCTATTTATTGTTTTTCCTAGTGTTTTAATTTGTAGCTGTATGTAGGAAGGGTGCCGCTGGTTGCACATCCTCTTTTATGGTCTTTTATGTTCTTTAATGTTTCCCTCTAGTTTTCATTTTGATTTTTTCTTTCCCTTATTTTTGTGTACTTTTCGAATCTGCATTGAAACAACGCAATTTCCCCATTTTGTGATTAAAATAAAGTCTATCCTACCATAAACGCATTTATTACAGTACCGTTTTTGAGTGGGAAACATGACCACGTGGTGTATTGAAGAATATTTAAAGTCTTTGAAGTACAAAGAACTAATTTTGGATCATATCGAACTAAAGTCACTTCAATATTACTTCAATATATTGACTTTTTAGGACGAAAAAAAAGTTAAATTAACCTGCTTGGACGCTAGCTGTGTCCAAGTAGGTTAATTGGCCCTGAAGGCATCAATGTGCGGTCATTGAACACACCTTTAAAAACTGTTAAACAAACGTCCTAATGTTTTTAGATACTGAGTAAAGAGGTGCTACTAAGACAATGGAGTGTAATGAAGTCTGACCCGAGCAGACGATGACGTGGAGCACCGCAGAAACCACCGCAGGTGTTGAAATGGTATTTTTGTTCAATCAATCAATCAATCAATGTTTATTTATATAGCCCTAAATCACAAGTGTCTCAAAGGGCTGCACAAGCCACAACGACATCCTCGGTACAAAGCCCACATAAGGGCAAGGAAAAACTTAGTTTTTGTTGTGTTTTGCTGTTTGTCTATGCATGCTGCATTCGTATCTGTGCTATATGTGTTATTTATTGCTATTTTTTGTTTTTCCTAGTATTTTAATTTGTAGCTGTATGTAGAAAGGGCTCCACTGAAGTGGTGCAAGTCCTCTTTTATGGTCTTTTATGTCTTTTATGTTCTTTAATGTTTCCCTGTAGTTTTCATTTTGATTTTTTCTTTCCCTTATTTTTGTGTACTTTTCGAATCCGCATTGATACAACACCATTTCCCCATTTTGTGATTAAAATAAAGTCTATCCTACCATAAACGCATTTATTACAGTATCGTTTTTGAGTGGGAAAACATGACCACGTGGTGTATTAAAGAATATTTGTTGAAGTCTTTGGAGTACAAAGAACTAAGTCTGAATCATATCGAACTAAAGTCACTTCAATATTACTTCAATTTATTGACTTTTTATGACGAAAAAACCAAGTTATTTTCAAAAATGTTGTTCAAGCTAGCTGCGTCCATGCAAGCAGGTTAATTGGCCCTGAAGGCATCAAAGTGCGGTCATTGAACACACCTTTGAACTTTTAAACAAACGTCCTGATGTTTAGAAACTGACTAAAGAGGTGCCACACCAAGACAATGGCGTGTAATTAAGTTATTAAGAGTATATATGACTAAAGACATGTTAAATAGCTTTGGAATTCATCCAGGAAATGAATCTAATAGCATCAAGTGCGCGCAAGGCTGACGGTTAAAAAAAAAAGTGCTTCGAGTTTCATTTAAACTCGACAACAGCTTTTAAACGAAACGACTTAGAACAAAGTTTTTTTTATATATATTAAAAATGGAGTTTGTTTCGACTCACCGGTCCAGGCGTGAAGAAAGAGAAGGATAAAGGCTACTGGCTGGAGAGTCATGTCGTCGATGCTCGCAGTATCCAAGCTGGAAGTAAGTGAAGGCAGCACGAAGGAAGCAGGACGCAGAGCGAGGACGCTTAGGGAGGAGGAGACTGAGGAGGGAGGAGGGAAGCGCACTACCGAGGAAGGAGACGAGGTGCGGAGAAGGAAATGAGAAGGAAGGCAAATTCAAGTGCACCTAGGTTTTTGTCATTGATTGAGTAAATTAGACCAGTGTTTTTCAACCTTTTTTGAGCCAAGGCACGTTTTTAGCGTTGAAAAAATCACCACCAGCAGAAAACATTAAAAAACAAAACTCGGTTGACAGTAAAAAGTCGTTGTCGCAATTGTTGGATATGACTTTAAAGAATAACCAAGCATGCATCAATATAGCTCTTGTCTCAAAGTAGGTGTACTGTCACCACCTGTCACATCACATCTTGACTTATTTGGAGTTTATTGCTGTTTTCCTGTGTGTAGTGTTTTACTTCTTGTCTTGCGCTCCTATTTTGGTGGCTTTTTCTCTTTTTTTGGTATTTTCCTGTAGCAGTGTCATGTCTTCCTTTGAGCGATATTTCCCGCCTCTACTTTGTTTTAGCGATCAAGAATATTTCAGTTGTTTTTATCCTTCTTTGTGGGGACGTTGTTGATTGTCATGTCATGTTCGAATGTACATTGTCTTTGCTCCACAGTAAGTCTTTGCTGTCGTCCAGGATTCCGTTTTTGTTTACTTTGTAAGCCAGTTCAGCTTTAGTTTCGTTCTGCATAGCCTAAACTTCAATGCCTTTTCTTAGGGGCACTCACTTTTTGTTTATTTTTGGTTTGAGCATTTTACCTGCACGCTGCGTCCCGCTGTTTTCGACATCTACAAAGCAATTAGCTACCGGCTGCCACCTCCTTATATGGAAGAGTATAACGTGGTAAGTCTGCCGATCTCCAGACAGTACAGAAACTCAACAACAAAACATAATTTGCAGACTATAATTACTGGTTTGCAAAAAATATTTTCAACCCAAATAGGTGAAACTAGATAATCTCCCACGGCACACCAGACTGTATCTCACGGCACACTGGTGTGCCGCGGCACAGTGGTTGAAAAACACTGAATTAGACTATAATGTAGTAGAGTATACTTTGCTATAATGTACTATAGTATAGTATAGTGTATTAGTATAATACACTATACTATAGTGCAGGGGTCCCCAAACTACGGTCCGCCAGCGTCCAAAATTTGGCCCGCAGGAAGTCCTAAGTTTCCACAAAAAACAAACAAAACAAAAAAAATAAATATATATATATATATATATATATATATATATATATATATATATATATATATATATATATATATATATATATATATATATATATATATACACTTCTCTTTTGTAAAGTAAATCTGTGCAGCCGATATGGTCATCTCCATCAACTATATGATTTGCCTGAGAAGCTGGACATTGTATTATTTTTATTTTTATTATATATATATATATATATATATATATATATATATATATATATATATATATATATATATATATATATATATATATATATATATATATATATATATATATAATAAAAATAAAAATAATTAAAAATAATAATAAAATTATATATATATATATATATATATATACATATATTTTTTTTTTAATAATTCTTATTTTAAATCTGTTATTTGTTTTGTTTTTTGTTTGTTACAAAACAAATAACAGATTTAAAATAATAATTATAAAATATATATATATATATATATATATATATATACTAGAGATGCGCGGATAGGCAATTATTTCATCCGCAACCGCATCAGAAAGTCGTCAACCATCCGCCATCCACCCGATGTAACATTTGATCAGAACCGCACCCGCCCGCCATCCGCCCGCACCCGCCCGTTGTTATATATCTAATATAGACGATGCAAGGCATTAGTGAGGTTATAAAGCTTTTGCCTGTTAAAGAAAGGAGACTGATCCAATGCAGCACAGACATTCGCGTGCCACGCTGTCACGACCCAGACGCACACCAGTGCGCAATCATATGGGAGCCGCGCTGAGCGCACCTCCAAGCGCGTCTCGCTGCCGGCGACGGCCGGGTATGGGCCCGACGCTCCAGCGCCATCCATTTTCAGGGCTAGTTGATTCGGCAGGTGGGTTGTTACACACTCCTTAGCGGGTTCCGACGTCCATGGCCACCGTCCTGCTGTCTATATCAACCAGGGTGAGCCCCACCCCTTTCGTGAGCGCACTGCGCGCGGAGTGACCCCTATTACGCGCCCCCGGCAACAGGGGTGGCGGGCAGGTAAGCTGCGTGGGCAGGTAAGCTGCGCGGGCGGAGCCCCCGGCCATGGGGGTGGCGGGCAGGTAAGCTGCTTACCTGCTGCGCGTGACGCCGGCCGCGGCAAAGGCGGACGAGGCGGGGTGTCGGTGCGGTGGGCGCGGTGGTGACCCTGGACGTGCGTCGGGCCCTTCTCGCGGATCGCCTCAGCTACGGCTCCCGGTGGGGCCCTCTCGGGGGAAGGGGCCTCGGTCCCGGACCCCGGCGAGGCGTCGGGGGCCTTCTCCGCTCCGTAAAAGTGTCCATCTCTTTTCTTTTTTTTTCTTCTGTTGTGGCATATGCTGCAGGTGCCTGCTCGTTTTTCGTATGTGGGTAACAACATTTAACTATGTATATATATTTCCGAATTGGTTTAACTGCCACCCGCCTGAATCTATTTAAAATCAAATTTTTTTTTATTTCAACCGCCCGACCCGACCCGACCCGCGGATAAAATCTAATTTTTTTAAATTTCATCCGCCCGATCCGCGGATAATCCGCGGACTCAGCGGTTGTGCCCGCAAACCGCGCATCTCTAATATATATATATATATATATATATATATATATATATATATATATATATATATATATATATATATATATATATATATATATATATATATATATATATATTATAATTTAAAAAATATATATATTTTTTTTAATTCTTTTTTTTTATTTTTTATAATTATTATTTTAAATCTGTCATTTATTTTGTTTTGGTTTTTGGTTTTTTTTGTCCTGTCCAGCTTCTCAGGCAAATCATATATTTGATGTAGATGCCCATATCGGCTGTACAGATTTACTTTACAAAAGAGAAGTGTAGGATACTGTTACCTTATTTGTATTTGACTTTATTAAATTTATTAAATTTATTAAAAAAAAACATTTTCAGAATGTGCTTGTTCTATTTTTAAACAAAGAAAACTGTCACGGCGCATGCGCAATCCCGCATGTCATCTGCTGCAAGCACCTCCGCTAGATGCGTGCCGGGACACGCCCCTGCTCGCTCTTCTCGCATTGCGGCCACGCGCCTGCATGGCTAGAATCAATCGGCAATCAGCACACCTGGGTCTGATGAAGACGGACGGCATAAAGACCAGCGTACCCAGAGATCCAGTGCCGGAACGTAGTTCACTCCTTGTAGTAAGCATTCCGTCTATGGCTTCCCTCTGCGTACTTGCTCCCTCTGTGCCTTCCCTGTGCCCGTTGTCTTATGTCCTCTGTGTTCCCCGCAGTGTTCCCTCTGTTTCCCGTGATCGAGCTGTGTGCCTCGACTTCCAACTGGATTCTGGACTGCCTCTCTCGATCCTCGACCCCTGCTTGGACACGGACCTCGTTGCCTCTCTCCAGCCCCCGACCTCACGCTTGCCCACGGACTGCCTTCTCGCCTTTTTTGATTCATCCAACACGCACCTACAGCAAACTCTGGTAACATTCACCTTGTTTAATTCTACACATCGTCTCGCACCATTCACGTTTAGTAGCATACACACCCCAACACATCATCAGCATCAACTTCAATAAACCTATTGAACTGACCTCTGCCGTTGTGTCGTCTCCTTCCCCCGCCGTATGTAACAAAAACAATCTGAAGTTGTCTTTATTTTTAAATTATCGTGCCGTGATTTTAGATTTTTTTTTTTCCATGCGGCCCCCCGATCTAAATTGAGTTTGACACCCCTGAACTACTACCGTTTGTTGTTCTTCTACGTATGGCTGAAACGAGGGATGTCTGATAATATCGGACTGCCGATATTATCGGCCGATAAATGCTTTAAAATGTAATATCGGAAATTATAGGTATCGGTTTCCAAATTATCGGTATCGGTTTCAAAAAGTAAAATGTATGACTTTTTAAAACGCCACATAGGGAGAGGTACAGAGCGCCAATAAACCTTAAAGGCACTTCCTTCACGTGCCGGCCCAGTCACATAATATCCACGGCTTTTCACACACACAAGTGAATGCAAGGCATACTTGGTCAACAGCCATACAGGTCACACTAAGGGTGGCCGTATAAACAACTTTAACACTGTTACAAATATGCGCCACACTGTGAACCCACACCAAACAAGAATGACAAACACATTTCGGGAGAACATCCGCACCGTAACACCACATAAACACAACGGAACAAATACCCAGAAACCCTCGCAGCACTAACTCTTCCGGGACGCTACAATATACACCCCCGCCCACCTCAACCTCCTCATGCTCTCTCAGGGAGAGCATGTCCCAAATTCCAAGCTGCTGTTTTGAGGCATGTTAAAAAAAAATAATGCACTTTGTGACTTCAATAATAAATATGGCAGTGCCATGTTGGCATTTTTTTCCCCATAACTTGAGTTGATTTATTTTGGAAAACCTTGTTACATTGTTTAATGCACCACAAGAAAATTAGGCATAATAATGTGTTAATTCCACGACTGTATATATCGGTATCGGTTGATATCGGAATCGGTTATTAAGAGTTGGACAATATCGGAATATCGGCAAAAAAAAGCCATTATCGGACATCTTGAGCTGAAACCTGTTTTTTTTTGCTGCTTGCAAAAGAGATTTTAATCTCAACGACTTGTTTTCTACCTGGTGAGATAAAGGAAAATGAATGAATGGATAACAAATGGCACTTTTCTCAAAACACTCTTAAGTTGAGGCACCGCTGTAAACAGCATTCAAACATGAACAAGTGCTATTTGCATATTCATCATTTTGAAGGTAAAACGAGGCCCGGGACGTTTTAGGTAAACCTTTGCTAACAGCTGCAAATGGTACCCCAACAACCCTGCCCCCCCTACCCCTCCAGCTGCCCAGCCGCCATCACACAGCTGCTGTGCCGGGAAGACGTTTACTACTTGGTGGCTCCGCTTTGTAAAAAAGCCGTCCGTAGTCCGCTGTCAGGGTGTGTTTAGAGTCCCACATTAGGGTCGCCCCGGGGTCACGGGAGACGACTTCAAGAGATCAAGTACAAGCACGCCCAGTAGCGCTTTCAGATGAAAAAGTAAAGGGGGTAGGGGGGGGGGGGGGGGGGGGTTAATGACACTATGACTTTAGAGTAGTCAGTGTGTAGATTTACAACCTTTGAGAATTGCAGTTTAGGCTGCGGATTCCAAAGAGAGTTTGGACGGAATACAAAAACGGGGGCAAATTTTGGTGGAAAACAATAGACAAAAAAACTGCTGGCCACTGATCCCAGCGCCGGAAGGCTTGTTTGCACAACAACGCGGCGGTTGCTGCTCGCTCGTTAAAATATGATTTATAACAAGCTCCTCTATCATTTTCACGGCGGCGCCACAGACGACAGTCAATCAAAAAGAGCTGAGTCGCCTGTAGCCCGTCAGGTGCAATGTGAAGAATGTAGCTCGTGGCTCTCTGGTAAAGGTGAAAGTCTTCATGCGAGAGAATAGTAATGAGAAAAATCTCGCCGCTACATGACTGTGTTGACAGCACCTCTGAAGCGAGACGACGTGTACGCACACCAGCCTGACTCTTCTCCAGGCTCGTTGAACTCGACACTTTGGAAACGTCGTATGCGATGATGAAGCGGAGGCTTTGCTACACATCTTAAATTTGTCAGTCAGCTGACGTGTCTTAGTAATGATGAACGATTACAATAAATACAAAACTACAACAATAGACATACAATTACAACAAGCAAACATTAAACCTAAACAATAAACATAAAATGACAACAAAAAATACAAAACTACAGTACAACAATGAACTAAAAAGTACAACAATAAACATACAGCAACAAAAGAAAATATAGTAAAAAATACAAAAACTACAGTACAACAATGAACAAAAAATTACAACAATAAACATACAGCAACAATAAACATACAATAGAAAATACAAAACTACAGTACAACAATGAACTAAAAATTACAACAATAAACATACAGCAACAAAAGAAAATATAGTACAAAATACAAAAACTACAGTACAACAATGAACAAAAAATTACAACAATAAACATACAGCAACAATAAACATACAATAGAAAATACAAAACTACAGTACAACAATAAACAAACAACAACAATGAACACAAAGTTTTAAAAAAAACTACAGTACAACAATGGACTAAAAATCACAACAATAATCATAAAATTACAACAATAAACATTAAACCACAATGATAAACATAAAACGACACAAAAACATAAAACCACAACAATAAACATAACATTTCAACAATAAACAAAACGACAAAATAAACTTTAAATTACAAGAACATACAACTACAACGATAAACATAAAACTACAACAATAAATACATGGTAACAAAAACATTAAAATTACAACAGTAAACAAAACTACAACAATAAACTTAGATCACAAGAATAAAGATACATTTACAAAAAAAAATCATAAAACCAAAACAATAAACGTAAAATTACAACGATAAGCATAAAGCCAACAATAAACTTAAAATTTCAACAATAAACATACAATTACAACAAAAAACATAACACCACAAAAATAAACATAAAATTACAACAATAACAATAAAATAAAACAATAAACATAAAATTACAACAATAAACATTAAACCACAACAATAAAAAACATTACAACAAAAAACAGTAAACCACAGCAATAAACATAAAATTACAACAATAACCATAAAACTACAACAATAAACCTAAAATTACAACAATAACCATAAAATTAAAACAATAAACATAACATTTCAACAATAGACATAAAAGTACAACAATAAACATACATTTACAACCATAAACATAAAACTACAACAATAAACATAAAATTACAACAATAACCATAAAACTACAACAATAACCATAAAATTACAACAATAACCACAACATTAAAACAATAAACATAACATTTCAACAATAGACATACAAGTACAACAATAGACATACAAGTACAACAATAAACATACATTTACAACCATAAACATAAAATTACAACTGTACACATAAAGCCACAAGTTATTAAACATCAAATTACAGAAAACACAACAAAAAACAACTACAATAATTAACATAAATTACAACAATAAAACTAAAACTAAAACAAAAAACATACAATTACAATAAAAACATAAACCCACAACAATAATATAAAATTACAACAATAAACATACAATTACAATAAAAAACATAAAATTACAACAATAAACATAAAACCACAACAATAAACATCAAATTACAACAATAACCATACAATTAAAACAATAAACATACATTTTCAACAATAAACATACATTTACAACCATAAACATAAAACTAAAACAATAAACATAAAATTACAACACAAAAACATACAACTACAACAATAAACACAAAATTACAACAATACACATGAAGCCACAAGTTATTAAAGATCAAATTACAAAAAACACAACAAAAAACATAAAACTACAAGAATTAACATAAATTACAACAATAAAACTAAAACTAATACAATAAACATACAATTACAATAAAAAACATAAAACCACAACAATAATATAAAATTACAACAATATACATACAATTACAACAAAAATATAAAATTACAACAATAAACACACAATTACAATCAAAAACATAAAACCACAATAATAACCATAAAATTACAACAAAAAACATAAAACAACAATAAACATACAATTACCGGTACCACAAAAAAAACATAAAACCCCTCAATAAACATACAATTACGACAAAAACATACAACTACAACAATAAATAAATTAGTCAGGCAGCTACAATTGTATACGTTTATTTGTGTTTTATTTTCTGCTAATATGCTAACCCAGCATGTTGTTGTGTAATGTTAGCATGCGGCTCACGTAGCGACGCTAGTGTTGCTAACGTTTATGTGTGTAATAAACGACATCTATTACTTGGTAAAAAAAATAAAAAAAAATTAAAAAAAGCGGGTCAAGAACACAAAAGCACTTTTTGGAGACACACACACAACTCATTAGCATTAAAGCTACAGACACACACACAGTGTAAATTCCAACATTAGATGATTGTTATTAAAACTGTTGTCTGACGTGTCTTACTGTCGTGATGGTGAAGGACTTCTAAGGAGTCTGGAGCCTCATGGAAGAACACTTTACTTGGAAGTGTTTTCTTGCACAGCCCAAAGAGTCACGTGTGTCAAAAGTATCCGACACCTCATCAGGCACTATTTGCTGTGGACTGGAGCCAACGTCAAGAAATCTACTTTCATGCTGTTCTGACGTCAGCTGCTCTTTTTCAAACCTGGCCTGTCGGACACGTGGACAAATAATACATCATATCTATTCTCCGTGATGGAATCTGCTGCTGTACACTTTGACTTGACTTTGGCATACTTTTCTTCTTGCATCTAATTATTTATATGGTATTTCCTTTTTTTATTTTAATTGTAGTGCTTATTTTGTTGTGAATGTGTGATGCTTATTTAGTTTTTACTATTTTATTAAGTTGAGTTGTGTGGGTGGTACCTCTGGATTGGCAGACCGGGGGTGGTGGTTCCTCTCTTTAAGAAGGGGAACCGGAGGGTGTGTTCCAACTATCGTGGGATCACACTCCTCAGCCTTCCCGATAAGGTCTATTCAGGTGTACTGGAGAGGAGGTTACGCCAGATAGTCGAACCTTGGTTTCAGGAGGAACAGTGTGGTTTTCGTCCTGGTCGTGGAACTGTGGACCAGCTCTATACTCTCGGCAGGGCCCTTGAGGGTGCATGGGAGTTTGCCCAACCAGTCTACATGTGCTTTGTGGACTTGGAGAAGGCATTCGACCGTGTCCCTCGGGAAGTCCTGTGGGGAGTGCTCAGAGAGTATGGGGTAAGGACTGTCTTATTGTGGCGGTCCGCTCCCTGTATAATCAGTGCCAGAGCTTGGTCCGCTTGCCGGCAGTAAGTCGGACACGTTTCCAGTGAAGGTTGGACTCCGCCAAGGCTGCCCTTTGTCACCCATTCTGTTCATAACCTTTATGGACAGAATTTCTAGGCGCAGTCAAGGCGTTGAGGGTATCTGGTTTGGTGGCTGCAGGATTAGGTCTCTGCTTTTTGCAGATGATGGGGTCCTGATGGCTTCATCTGGCCAAGATCTTCAGCTCTCACTGGATCGGTTCTCAGCTGAGTGTGAAGCGACTGGGATGGGAATCAGAGTCCATGGTTCTCGCCCGGAAAAGGGTGGAGTGCCATCTCCGGGTTGGGGAGGAGATCTTGCCCCAAGTGGAGGAGTTCAAGTACCTCGGAGTCTTGTTCACGAGTGAGGGAAGAGTGGATCGTGAGATCGACAGGCGGATCGGTGCGGCGTCTTCAGTAATGAGGACGCTGTATCGATCCGTTGTGGTGAAGAAGGAGCTGAGCCGGAAGGCAAGGCTCTCGGTTTCCCTGGTCGATCTACGTTCCCATCCTCACCTATGGTCATGAGCTTTGGGTTATGACGGAAAGGACAAGATCACGGGTACAAGCGGCCGAAATTAGTTTCCTCCGCCGGGTGGTAAGGCTCTCCCTTAGAGATAGGGTGAGAAGCTCTGTCATCCGGGGGGAGCTCAAAGTAAAGCCGCTGCTCCTCCACATGGAGAGGAGCCAGATGAGGTGGTTCGGGCATCTGGTCAGGATGCCACCCGAACGCCTCCCTAGGGAGGTGTTTAGGGCACGTCCGACCGGTAGGAGGCCACGGGGAAGACCCAGGACACGTTGGGAAGACTATCTCTCCCGGCTGGCCTTGGAACGCCTCGGGATCCCCCGGGAGGTGCTAGACGAAGTGGCTGGGGAGAGGGAAGTCTGGGCTTCCCTGCTTAGGCTGCTGCCCCCGCGACCCGACCTCGGATAAGCGGAAGAAGATGGATGGATGGATGGAGTTGTGTTTACTGTATAGAATGTTCTGTACTTATTGTGATTTTTATTCAAATGTATCTTTTTACCGCTCTGTTTTTAATCTGCACAGCACTTTGGGGCAGTGGTGTCTGTTTTCAAAAAATGTTATTATCATTTTTTAGATCATGTTATATAAATAAATAAACCTTGAGCTAAACTTATACGGTGTCATGATACAGATGTAAATAATTCACTCCTTTTGGTGTCCTGGGTGATGCAAATGTGTATTTGTATAAGTGTAAGTAGGTGCATGTGTATGTAGGTATGAATATGTGTTTGGTGAAGTGTGTATGAATGTACAGTCCGTATGTACAGTGTGTGTGTGTGTGTGCGTGTATGTATGTATGTTCTGTATGTATGTATACATGTATGTATTTATGCATGTATGCATGAGGGTATGTGCCGTATGTGTGTGTGTATGTGTATAGACAGTATGTATGTGCGTGTATGTATGTATGAATATATGTATGTATTTATGTATGAGTGTATATAAGTATGTATGTATGTATTTATGTATGAGTGTATATAAGTATGTATGTATATATGTGTATGTTTATGTATGTATGTATATATGTATGTATGTATATATGTGTATGTTTATGTATGTATGTATATATGTGTATGTATGTATGTATATATGTGTATGTTTATGTATGTATGTTTGTGTGTATGGGTGTGTATGTATGTATGTATGTATGTATGTACAGTATGTATGTAAGTATGTGTGCGTGCGTATGTATGTATTGTATGTGTGTGTATTTGTCTAGGTATGCATACATGTATGTATAGTATGTATGTATGCATGCATGAGTGCATTAAATGTATGTATGCATGTACTGTATGTACATATATGTGTGTGTGTATGTATATATGCGTGTATGTAAGTATGTATGTATTAATGTATGTATGTATGAGTGTATCTTATGTATGTATGTATGTAAGTATCAGTGACGTGCGGTGAGGTTGATGGCTGGTGAGGCACTGACTTCATCACAGTCAGATTTACAAACATATGAACCCTAAAGAGTATCTTATTCACCATTTGATTGGCAGCAGTTAACGGGTTATGTTTAAAAGCTCATACCAGCATTTTTTCCTGCTTGGCACTCAGCATCAAGGGTTGGAATTGGGGGTTAAATCACCAAAAATTATTCCCGGGCGCGGCACCGCTGCTGCCCACTGCTCCCCTCACCTCCCAGGGGGTGATCAAGGGGATGGGTCAAATGCAGAGGACAAATTTCACCACACCTAGTGTGTGTGTGACAATCATTGCTACTTTAACTTAACTTTAACTTTACACATACAAACTGTAGCACACAAAAAAGCACATTTAATTAAAAAAACCGTTATTATGGTCTTACCTTTACTTATAAATGAAGTCCATGCGCAGCTCCTTTTGAACAAAAGCATCGATAACTTGTTTATAGAAGTCTTCCTTATCTTTCTTCAGTTTTAAAAGTATCTCTGTCTCGATGGAGATCTTCCTTTAATTATTACCTCCTGCTTCGATTGAAAGTCCTGTTTAGAAAACCGTTTTATTTTAGATATGTAATCCTCCATGTTAAAAGTCCAGGCAAGAGGAAAAAATAAACGATCGCTGCTAACTGTTGCTGCTTGTTGTCACTTCTTCTGCAGCCGAGTAGTCGCAAGAATGATCTCTGGGATCACTAGCGCCCTCTACCACCAGGAGGCGGGATTACTGCGAGCCTCACACAGAGCGTCTTTTGCAGCCGTTTTATGATTGCTCAGCACAAGAAATACGTTACACACATACAGTTGTTGACAAAATACACTGTACATTATATACCTCAGCTAACTAAACTATGGAAATGTATAATATAATTCATATAGCAATACGGTCTCACTGCACAGCAGGCCAGCAGTTAGCCGAGTCATTGCGCAATCCATGGCGAGGCTCAACTGGTTGGTGACTCACCGCAAGTCTCTTCTCAGTATTTAAACGGCAAATGTGAAAATTCAGCGATTTTGAATAAAAATAATCTAAAACTGGTGAAGTTAAATGGAAAATAACTTCATAGTATAATCACTGGATACATATAACAATTTAAATTTTTATTTTTTTATTTTTACATTTTTTTTCTTTCCATGATGGCACGTGAGGCCCCGCCTCACCTGCCTCCCATGACTGCACATATGTTAGGTATGTATGTATGTATGCATGCGTGTATGTATGCATATTTATTCAGCACCTTGTATGTGTGATAGGTGGGGCACCTGCCAAGAAAGCGCCCAGGCGACAGGGAACTACCAGCCCCATGCAGGCCTGGGACATGCCCCTCAGGACTGGGCCTGCAGCACCACCAGGCAGGCCAGTCGGCGGCAGCAGAGAGGCGCACCTGGCCAAGCGTAGGGCAAGGGAAGGCCAGAAAACACCCAGCCCCTGCGAGACCACACCCCACAAGGGCAGAAAGAAAACAGGAGGCCCCGCCCCCAGAAAGGAGATCCACCCTGCTTTGACATCTATCTCCCCCCACTGGACCCAAGTTAAGTCTGACTGTTTTTTTTTTTAATATTTTTGATCAAAAACGAGTCGCACGCTTCAACGAAACATCTTTGAACTTGGCAGCAACTTGTGAAATTATTTTTTTTAGTCCCCAAAGGAAGAACTAAGACTCCCTCTCTGCCAAATTACTAAAGTCAGGCTTCTTTTTAATATTTTACTGCTTCCTTTCTTTGCACCACATTACTGTGGATGAAACCATGACAGATTTGAAATGAAACAGAAACACCCCCAACATACTTGCAATACTCTGAAATGATTACATAATCATGTGTCTCTGCACTGATGAGAAAATATTAGAAGTAGACTCAGCACTAAAACTATGACAATAAACACACCATTACAACAATATACACAAAACTACAATAAATGTAAAACTATAACAATGAAGAAAAAAATTACAACAATAAATACAAAAGAAGAAAAATAAACATACAATTACAAAAAAACTACAACAATAAACATAAAACTACAATAAATGTAAAACTGTAACAATGAACAAAACATTACAACAATAACTACAAAACTAGAACAATAAATACAAAAGAAGAACAATACACATAAAATTACAACAAAAACTACAACAATAAACATAAAACTACAATAATAAAACTACAACAATAAACATAAAATTACAACAGAGACAAAAAACTACAATAATAAATACAAAATTACAACAAAAACAAACAACTATAACAATAAACATAAAATTACAACAAAACATAAAACTACAGCAATAAACATACAATTACAACAAAACATTAAACTAAAGAAAAAACATAAAACTACAACAATAAAAACAGAAAACTACAACAATTACAACAAAAACATAAAACCACAACAATAAAAACATACAACTACAACAATTAAAACATAAAACTACAACAATTAAAACATAACATTGCAACAATATACATTAAATTACAACAAAAAATATAAAATAACAATGCAAACATAAAATTACAACAATATACATAAAATTACAACAAACAACACAAAACTACAACAACAAATTCAAAATTTACAACAAGAAACATAAAAACTACAACAATAAACATAAAATTATAACAGAAACAAAAACTACAACTATAAAGATACAACTACAAGAATAAACATTAAACCACAACAACAAACATAAAAGTACAACAGATACAAAAACTACAACAATAAAACTAAAACGACAAGACTAAACATAAAACTACAACAATAAACATAAAATTACAACAGACACAAAAAACTACAACAATAAACATAAAATTACAACAGACACAAAAAACTACAACAATAAACATAAAACTATAAGAGCAACAAAAAACTACAACAATAAACATCAAATTACAACAAAGGCATACAACTACAGCAACAAACATTAACTTACAACAATAAAAACATAATATTGCAACAATAGACATTAAATTACAACAAACATAAAACCACAACAACAAATATAAAATTACAACAAAAACATAAAAAAACGATAACAAAAAACATAAAATAAAAATAAAACATAAAACCACAACAACAAATATACAATTACAACAAAAAGATAAAAAAACGATAACAAAAACATAAAATAAAAATAAAACATAAAATTACAACGATATACATAAAATTACAACAAAAAACACAAAACCAAAATAAAAAAATATAAAATTACAACAAAAACCAACAAAACCACAACACCAAATATAAAATTACAACAAAAAACAGAAAAATTACAACAATAAATATAAAATAACAACATAAAACTACAACAATTAAAACATAAAACTACAACACTAAATATAAACCTACAACCATAAAAACATAACATTGCAACAATATACATTAAATTACAACAAAAACATAAAACCACAACAACAAATGTAAAATTACAACAAACATAAAAAACTGCAACAAAAAACATAAAAAACAAATAAAACATTAAATTACAACAATATACATAAAATTACAACAAAAAACAAAACCACTACACCAAATACAAAATTACAACAAAAAACATAACAAATTACAACAAAAAACATAGAATAACAACAAAAAACATAAAAACTACAACAATAAACATAAAATAACAATAAAACAATCTACATAAAATTACAACAAAAAAGACAAAACCGCAACACCAAATATAAAACTACAACAATAAAAACATAAGGTGGCGACTTGTCCAGGGTGTACACCGCCTTCCGCCCGATTGTAGCTGAGATAGGCTCCAGCGCCCCCCGCGACCCCGAAGGGAATAAGCGGTAGAAAATGGATGGATGGATGGAACTACAACAATAAAAACATAACATTGCAAAAATATACATTAAAATACAACAAAAACACAAAAAACTTCCAAAAATTATATAAAATAACAATAAAAACATAAAATTACAACAATATACATACATTTACAACAAAAAACACAAAACCACAACAGCAAATGTAAACTTACAACAAAAAACACTAAACCGTAACAACAAAAATCTAAAATTCCGACAAAAAACATAAAAACTGCAACAATAAACATAATATTATAACATAATTTTTTTTACAACAATAAAAAAAACAACAATAAAAACATAAAATTACAACAATATACATACAATTACAACAAAAAACACAAAACCACAACAACAAATGTAAAATTACAACAACAAACACTAAACCGTAACAACAAAAATCAAAAATTCTGACAAAAAACATAAAAACTACAACAATAAACATGATATTATGACATCATTTTTTTTACAGCAATAAAGATAAAACTACAACAACAAACATAAAACCACAACAACAAATATAAAATTACAACAGATACAAAAACTACAACAATAAAAATAAAACTACAACAAAATCATAAAAACTACAGCAATTAACATCAAATAACAGTAAAACATTGAATTACAACAATCTACAGAAAATTAAAACAAAAAAAACAAAACCCCAACAAACAAAACCACAACACCAAATATAAAATAAAATAAAACACAAAACCACAACAACAAATATAAAATAACAACAAGAAAACATACTAACATTACTTGCAATTTTAAAGTTTGCACATGCCCTTTGTGTTTTTCAAATGTACATCATAAAGTACGAGATGATATTGTAGTTGTCATGTACAACCAAACTGCTTTGTTTGAATGCACCACCTGCAAATACTTCATACTTGATTTACTCCGCACTCCCTTTTTTCTGCACCAATGGATCCTAGGAGGAAATATTGGAGTGACATTTTCCCATGAATCAGAGGATAGATGGCACGATAGTACACGTGCGTGCGTGTGTGTGTGTGTGTGTGTGTGTGTGTGTGTGTGTGTGTGTGTGTGTGTGTGTGTGTGTGTGTGTGTGTGTGTGCATAAACGGGTTAGAAGAGTTTAAGGGGGAGGGCTAAGTGAATGTAAGCCCCCCCGTCATTGCTCAGGTTCTTCGCCCTGGGGGGGGGTACTGTTGTGTTACAGCTGACCTCACGGTCACCATGGTTACAGGACGCCCTAACGAAGTCATGCATCACAGTGGCACAGCTCAGCTCCGACACATTAGTGTCTTGTTTGGGGCACAGAGGGAGGGGGCGGAGCCAGGTGTTTTTTGAAATGTTTTACATTGACATATATGGTGTTCAAAATGTAGACTAATTCATATTTACTTGATTGTACAAATAGGACATGTCAGTAATAAGTCATGTAGGAGTATTATTGTAGTATTATTATTATTATTATTATTATTATAGTATAATTGAGTCTACTCACCTTTGTCTTTTTTGTACGCTTGGTACTTAGACCTCCTGTACTCCATCCATCTTTAATGTTCCTTCATCCATCCTCACTGTTACTGCATCCATCTTTAAAGTTTCTTCATTCATCCTCTTTGTTACTACATCCATCTTTAATGTTCCTTCATCCATCCTCACTGTTACTGCATCCATCTTTAATGTTCCTTCATCCATCCTCACTGTTACTGCATCCATCTTTGATGTTCCTTCATCCATCCTCACTGTTACTGCATCCATCTTTCATGTTCCTTCATCCATCCTCCTCACTGTTACTGCATCCATCTTTCATGTTCCTTCATCCATCCTCCTCACTGTTACTGCATCCATCTTTCATGTTCCTTCATCCATCCTCACTGTTACTGCATCCATCTTTCATGTTCCTTCATCCATCCTCCTCACTGTTACTGCATCCATCTTTCATGTTCCTTCATCCATCCTCCTCACTGTTACTGCATCCATCTTTCATGTTCCTTCATCCATCCTCACTGTTACTGCATCAATCTTTAAGGTTTCTTCATCCATCTTTAATGTTGTTTATCCACTTTGATGTTTCTTCATTTATCCTCACTGTTACTGCATCCATCTTAAAGGTTTCTTCATTTATCCTCACTGTTACTGCATCCATCTTAAAGGTTTCTTCATCCATCTTTGATGTTTCTTCATCCATCCTCACTGTTACTACATCCATCTTTAATGTTTTATCCATTATCACTGTTACTGCATCCATCTTTAATGTTCCTTCATCCATCCTCACTGTTACTGCATCCACTTTTAAGGATTCTTCATCCATCTTTAATGTTGCCAATCCATTTTTAATGTTCCTTCATCCATCCTCACTGTTACTGCATCAATCTTTAAGATTTCTTCATCCATCTTTAATGTTGTTTATCCATTTTGATGTTTCTTCATCCATCCTCACTGTTACTTCATCCATCTTAAAGGTTTCTTCATCCATCGTTGATATTTCTTCACCCATCCTCGCGGCTACTGCATCCATCTTTAATGTTCCTTCATCCATCCTCACTGTTACTGCATCCATCTTTGATGTTCCTTCATCCATCCTCACTGTTACTGCATCCATCTTTAATGTTCCTTCATCCATCCTCACTGTTACTGCATCCATCCTTAATGTTCCTTCATCCATCCTCACTGTTACTGCATCCATCTTTAATGTTCCTTCATCCATCCTCACTGTTACTGCATCCATCTTTCATGTTTCTTCATCCATCCTCACTGTTACTGCATCCATCTTTCATGTTTCTTCATCCATCCTCACTGTTACTGCATCCATCTTTAATGTTCCTTCATCCATCCTCCTCACTGTTACTGCATCCATCTTTAATGTTCCTTCATCCATCCTCACTGTTACTGCATCCATCTTTGATGTTTTTTCATCCATCCTCACTGTTACTGCATCCATCTTTAAGGTTCCTTCATCCATCCTCACTGTTACTGCATCCATCTTAAAGGTTTCTTCATCCATCTTTAATGTTTATCAATTTTTAATGTTTCTTCATCCATCTTTGATGTTCCTTCATCCATCCTCACGGTTACTGCATCCATCTTTAAAGTTTTTTCATTCATCCTCTTTATTACTACATCCATCTTTAATGTTCCTTCATCCATCCTCTATGTTACTGCATCCATCTTTACTGTTCCTTCATCCATCTTTAATGTTGTCTATCCATTTTTAATGTTCCTTCATCCATCCTCTATGTTACTGCATCCATCTTTAATGTTCCTTCATCCATCTTTAATGTTGTCTATCCATTTTTAATGTTTCTTCATCCATCCTCACTGTTACTGCATCCATCTTTAAGGATTCTTCATCCATCTTTAATGTTGTTTATCCATTTTGATGTTTCTTCATCCATCCTCACTGTTACTGCATCCATCTGTAAGGCCTCTTCATCCATCTTTAATGTTGTCTATCCATTTTGATGTTCCTTCATCCATCCTCACTGTTACTGCATCCATCTTTAAGGTTTCTTCATCCATCTTTAATGTTGTCTATCCATTTTTAATGTTTCTTCATCCATCCTCACTGTTACTGCATCCATCTTTAAGGATTCTTCATCCATCTTTAATGTTGTTTATCCATTTTGATGTTTCTTCATCCATCCTCACTGTTACTGCATCCATCTGTAAGGCCTCTTCATCCATCTTTAATGTTGTCTATCCATTTTGATGTTTCTTCATCCATCCTCACTGTTACTGCATCCATCTGTAAGGCCTCTTCATCCATCTTTAATGTTGTCTATCCATTTTGATGTTTCTTCATCCATCCTCACTGTTACTGCATCCATCTTAAAGGTTTCTTTATCCATCTTTAATGTTTATCAATTTTTAATGTTTCTTCATCCATCTTTGATGTTTCTTCATCCTCTTTGTTCCTTCATCCATCCTCACTGTTACTGCATCCATCTTTAATGTTCCTTCATCCATCCTCACTGTTACAGCATCCATCTTTCACGTTCCTTCATCCATCCTCACGGTTACTGCATCCATCTTTAAAGTTTCTTCATTCATCCTCTTTATTACTACATCCATCTTTAATGTTCCTTCATCCATCCTCTATGTTACTGCATCCATCTTTAATGTTCCTTCATCCATCTTTAATGTTGTCTGTCCATTTTTAATGTTTCTTCATCCATCCTCACTGTTACTGCATCCATCTTTAAGGATTCTTCATCCATCTTTAATGTTGTTTATCCATTTTGATGTTTCTTCATCCATCCTCACTGTTACTGCATCCATCTTAAAGGTTTCTTTATCCATCTTTAATGTTTATCAATTTTTAATGTTTCTTCATCCATCTTTGATGTTTCTTCATCCTCTTTGTTCCTTCATCCATCCTCACTGTTACTGCATCCATCTTTAATGTTCCTTCATCCATCCTCACTGTTACAGCATCCATCTTTCACGTTCCTTCATCCATCCTCACGGTTACTGCATCCATCTTTAAAGTTTCTTCATTCATCCTCTTTATTACTACATCCATCTTTAATGCTCCTTCATCCATCCTCTATGTTACTGCATCCATCTTTAATGTTCCTTCATCCATCTTTAATGTTGTCTATCCATTTTTAATGTTTCTTCATCCATCCTCACTGTTACTGCATCCATCTTTAATGTTCCTTCATCCATCCTCACTGTTACTGCATCCACTTTTAAGGATTCTTCATCCATCTTTAATGTTGCCAATCCATTTTTAATGTTCCTTCATCCATCCTCACTGTTACTGCATCAATCTTTAAGATTTCTTCATCCATCTTTAATGTTGTTTATCCATTTTGATGTTTCTTCATCCATCCTCACTGTTACTTCATCCATCTTAAAGGTTTCTTCATCCATCGTTGATATTTCTTCACCCATCCTCGCGGCTACTGCATCCATCTTTAATGTTCCTTCATCCATCCTCACTGTTACTGCATCCATCTTTGATGTTCCTTCATCCATCCTCACTGTTACTGCATCCATCTTTAATGTTCCTTCATCCATCCTCACTGTTACTGCATCCATCCTTAATGTTCCTTCATCCATCCTCACTGTTACTGCATCCATCTTTAATGTTCCTTCATCCATCCTCACTGTTACTGCATCCATCTTTCATGTTTCTTCATCCATCCTCACTGTTACTGCATCCATCTTTCATGTTTCTTCATCCATCCTCACTGTTACTGCATCCATCTTTAATGTTCCTTCATCCATCCTCCTCACTGTTACTGCATCCATCTTTAATGTTCCTTCATCCATCCTCACTGTTACTGCATCCATCTTTGATGTTTTTTCATCCATCCTCACTGTTACTGCATCCATCTTTAAGGTTCCTTCATTCATCCTCACTGTTACTGCATCCATCTTTAATGTTCCTTCATCCATCCTCACTGTTACTGCATCCATCTTAAAGGTTTCTTCATCCATCTTTAATGTTTATCAATTTTTAATGTTTCTTCATCCATCTTTGATGTTCCTTCATCCATCCTCACGGTTACTGCATCCATCTTTAAAGTTTTTTCATTCATCCTCTTTATTACTACATCCATCTTTAATGTTCCTTCATCCATCCTCTATGTTACTGCATCCATCTTTACTGTTCCTTCATCCATCTTTAATGTTGTCTATCCATTTTTAATGTTTCTTCATCCATCCTCTATGTTACTGCATCCATCTTTACTGTTCCTTCATCCATCTTTAATGTTGTCTATCCATTTTTAATGTTCCTTCATCCATCCTCACTGTTACTGCATCCATCTTTAATGTTCCTTCATCCATCTTTAATGTTGTCTATCCATTTTTAATGTTTCTTCATCCATCCTCACTGTTACTGCATCCATCTTTAAGGATTCTTCATCCATCTTTAATGTTGTTTATCCATTTTGATGTTTCTTCATCCATCCTCACTGTTACTGCATCCATCTGTAAGGCCTCTTCATCCATCTTTAATGTTGTCTATCCATTTTGATGTTCCTTCATCCATCCTCACTGTTACTGCATCCATCTTTAAGGTTTCTTCATCCATCTTTAATGTTGTCTATCCATTTTTAATGTTTCTTCATCCATCCTCACTGTTACTGCATCCATCTTTAAGGATTCTTCATCCATCTTTAATGTTGTTTATCCATTTTGATGTTTCTTCATCCATCCTCACTGTTACTGCATCCATCTGTAAGGCCTCTTCATCCATCTTTAATGTTGTCTATCCATTTTGATGTTTCTTCATCCATCCTCACTGTTACTGCATCCATCTTAAAGGTTTCTTTATCCATCTTTAATGTTTATCAATTTTTAATGTTTCTTCATCCATCTTTGATGTTTCTTCATCCTCTTTGTTCCTTCATCCATCCTCACTGTTACTGCATCCATCTTTAATGTTCCTTCATCCATCCTCACTGTTACAGCATCCATCTTTCACGTTCCTTCATCCATCCTCACGGTTACTGCATCCATCTTTAAAGTTTCTTCATTCATCCTCTTTATTACTACATCCATCTTTAATGTTCCTTCATCCATCCTCTATGTTACTGCATCCATCTTTAATGTTCCTTCATCCATCTTTAATGTTGTCTGTCCATTTTTAATGTTTCTTCATCCATCCTCACTGTTACTGCATCCATCTTTAAGGATTCTTCATCCATCTTTAATGTTGTTTATCCATTTTGATGTTTCTTCATCCATCCTCACTGTTACTGCATCCATCTTAAAGGTTTCTTTATCCATCTTTAATGTTTATCAATTTTTAATGTTTCTTCATCCATCTTTGATGTTTCTTCATCCTCTTTGTTCCTTCATCCATCCTCACTGTTACTGCATCCATCTTTAATGTTCCTTCATCCATCCTCACTGTTACAGCATCCATCTTTCACGTTCCTTCATCCATCCTCACGGTTACTGCATCCATCTTTAAAGTTTCTTCATTCATCCTCTTTATTACTACATCCATCTTTAATGCTCCTTCATCCATCCTCTATGTTACTGCATCCATCTTTAATGTTCCTTCATCCATCTTTAATGTTGTCTATCCATTTTTAATGTTTCTTCATCCATCCTCACTGTTACTGCATCCATCTTTAAGGATTCTTCATCCATCTTTAATGTTGTCTATCCATTTTTAATGTTTCTTCATCCATCCTCACTGTTACTGCATCCATCTTTAAGGATTCTTCATCCATCTTTAATGTTGTTTATCCATTTTGATGTTTCTTCATCCATCCTCACTGTTACTGCATCCATCTGTAAGGCCTCTTCATCCATCTTTAATGTTGTCTATCCATTTTGATGTTCCTTCATCCATCCTCACTGTTACTGCATCCATCTTTAAGGTTTCTTCATCCATCTTTAATGTTGTCTATCCATTTTTAATGTTTCTTCATCCATCCTCACTGTTACTGCATCCATCTTTAAGGATTCTTCATCCATCTTTAATGTTGTTTATCCATTTTGATGTTTCTTCATCCATCCTCACTGTTACTGCATCCATCTGTAAGGCCTCTTCATCCATCTTTAATGTTGTCTATCCATTTTGATGTTTCTTCATCCATCCTCACTGTTACTGCATCCATCTTAAAGGTTTCTTTATCCATCTTTAATGTTTATCAATTTTTAATGTTTCTTCATCCATCTTTGATGTTTCTTCATCCTCTTTGTTCCTTCATCCATCCTCACTGTTACTGCATCCATCTTTAATGTTCCTTCATCCATCCTCACTGTTACAGCATCCATCTTTCACGTTCCTTCATCCATCCTCACGGTTACTGCATCCATCTTTAAAGTTTCTTCATTCATCCTCTTTATTACTGCATCCATCTTTAATGTTCCTTCATCCATCTTTAATGTTGTCTATCCATTTTTAATGTTTCTTCATCCATCCTCACTGTTACTGCATCCATCTTTAAGGATTCTTCATCCATCTTTAATGTTGTTTATCCATTTTGATGTTTCTTCATCCATCCTCACTGTTACTGCATCCATCTGTAAGGCCTCTTCATCCATCTTTAATGTTGTCTATCCATTTTGATGTTCCTTCATCCATCCTCACTGTTACTGCATCCATCTTTAATGTTCCTTCATCCATCCTCACTGTTACTGCATCCATCTTTGATGTTTTTTCATCCATCCTCACTGTTACTGCATCCATCTTTAAGGTTCCTTCATCCATCCTCACTGTTACTGCATCCATCTTTAATGTTCCTTCATCCATCCTCACTGTTACTGCATCCATCTTAAAGGTTTCTTCATCCATCTTTAATGTTTATCAATTTTTAATGTTTCTTCATCCATCTTTGATGGTCCTTCATCCATCCTCACGGTTACTGCATCCATCTTTAAAGTTTCTTCATTCATCCTGTTTATTACTGCATCCATCTTTAATGTTCCTTCATCCATCCTCTATGTTACTGCATCCATCTTTAATGTTCCTTCATCCATCTTTAATGTTGTCTATCCATTTTTAATGTTTCTTCATCCATCCTCACTGTTACTGCATCCATCTTTAAGGATTCTTCATCCATCTTTAATGTTGTTTATCCATTTTGATGTTTCTTCATCCATCCTCACTGTTACTGCATCCATCTGTAAGGCCTCTTCATCCATCTTTAATGTTGTCTATCCATTTTGATGTTCCTTCATCCATCCTCACTGTTACTGCATCCATCTTTAAGGTTTCTTCATCCATCTTTAATGTTGTCTATCCATTTTTAATGTTCCTTCATCCATCCTCTATGTTACTGCATTACCTTTAAGGTTTCTTCATCCATCTTTAATGTTGTCTATCCATTTTTAAGGTTTCTTCATCCATCTTTAATGTTGTCTATCCATCTTTAAGGATTCTTCATCCATCCTCACTGTTACTGCATCCATCTTTAAGGATTCTTCATCCATCTTTAATGTTGTTTATCCATTTTGATGTTTCTTCATCCATCCTCACTGTTACTGCATCCATCTGTAAGGCCTCTTCATCCATCTTTAATGTTGTCTATCCATTTTGATGTTTCTTCATCCATCCTCACTGTTACTGCATCCATCTTAAAGGTTTCTTTATCCATCTTTAATGTTTATCAATTTTTAATGTTTCTTCATCCATCTTTGATGTTTCTTCATCCTCTTTGTTCCTTCATCCATCCTCACTGTTACTGCATCCATCTTTAATGTTCCTTCATCCATCCTCACTGTTACAGCATCCATCTTTCACGTTCCTTCATCCATCCTCACTGTTACTGCATCCATCTTTGATGTTCTTTCATCCATCTTTAATGTTCCTTCATCCATCCTCACTATTACTGCATCCATCTTTAAAGATTCTTCATTCATCCTCTTTGTTACTGCATCCATCTTTCATGTTCCTTCATCCATCCTCACTGTTACTGCATCCATCTTTAAAGTTCCTTCATCCATCCCCACTGTTACTGCATCCATCTTTAATGTTCCTTCATCCATCTTTAATGTTCCTTCATCCATCCTCACTGTTACTGCATCCATCTTTAAAGATTCTTCATTCATCCTCTTTGTTACTGCATCCATCTTTCATGTTCCTTCATCCATCCTCACTGTTACTGCATCCATCTTTAATGTTCCTTCATCCATCTTTAATGTTCCTTCATCCATCCTCACTGTTACTGCATCCATCTTTAAAGATTCTTCATTCATCCTCTTTGTTACTGCATCCATCTTTAATGTTCCTTCATCCATCCTCACTGTTACTGCATCCATCTTTACTGTTCCTTCATCCATCCTCACTGTTACTGCATCCATCTTTAATATTTTTACGTCCATCTTCTTTCCAATCCTTGGACTTTCTTCACCATGGTGTTCCTCCAGGCTGCCTGGCCTTTGTTCTCAGTGTTTGCTCAACAAGACGCACACAATCTCAGAGTCCACCTGCACAACCTGTCTCCACGCGGCGTGTGGTTGAGGGTTTGGCACCTGCTGCACACGCTGGCTGTGCACGGCAGGAGACTCGGTGCATTTCTGCATTGAGGCCGAGGTGGGGACGCGATGATGACTTTCCTGGCTGTTCCGACTAAATTGGCCATCTGGCCCACAAGAACTCCCAGAGTGTGTGGGAGTGAACCCACTCAAGCAGTTTATTGTGCGTGGTGGCCCTCGGGGCCAAACGCATCTCATATGTGGGTCAAGGGCTGCGTGGGATGAGGTACGATTGTGATGAGGTTTGGGACTGAATTCATGGTTTTGTAACGTCTTAGCTTTTTTTTGACAAAGTTCTCCAGATAAAACAAATAGATGTTAGCGTTGTCTTGGGGATTTGGACAATTGTACTTCCGTCCACTGCAGAGGTCTGCAACATCTCATCAGTGCCGGCTCAAAAAGCATTGGCATTAAAATCTGTGGCTGTGAGCAACCCCCATGAGTCATAGTTCTCTACCCCTATGTGATGTGGTGTGAGAAATGCACCTGTTTACACAGTGAAGAGTTGAGTTGAGTTGAGTTTGAGTTTATTTGGAACATGCATGCATACAACATGATACATCACAATTTCCAGTTTCTCTTTTCGACATGTTCGAAAAGGAGTAGGAAGAAGCAGAGCTTATTTAATCTTACCCCTTTTCTTTTACATAACAGTTGCTAAAACTTTTTGTTCACTTCCTGTTCTCAATTTATTCACAATATACTCCATAAGTAATCACAATAAAAATAAATAAATAAATAAGAATTGGTGAAGTAAGTTATATTTCATATGATGAGATAAGTAAGATTATTTTGAGGATGAAAGAATGGATGGATGAGATCAATTCAGAATGTTTATCATGGTTCTTCTTCTTTGTACTTTGTAAACACTTTAAGTTTGAAGAGTTTCTTGAAGTGGATCATATTAGTACATTGTTGGATTGCTATGCTTAATCCATTCCATCATTTAATTCCACATACTGATATACTGAAGGTCTTAAGTGTTGTACGTGCGTACAAATGTTTTAAAGGGGAACATTATCACCAGACCTATGTAAGCGTCAATATATACCTTGATGTTGCAGAAAAAAGACCATATATTTTTTAACCTATTTTCGAACTCTAAATGGGTGAGTTTTGGCGAATTAAACGCCTTTCTAATATTCGCTCTCGGAGCGATGACGTCACAACGGGAAGCAATCCGCCATTTTCTCAAACACCGAGTCAAATCAGCTCTGTTATTTTCCGTTTTTTCGACTGTTTTCCGTACCTTGGAGACATCATGTGAAGTGAAGTGAATTATTCTTATAGAGCGCTTTTCTCTAGTGACTCAAAGCGCTTTACATAGTGAAAACCCAATATGTAAGTTACATTTAAACCAGTGTGGGTGGCACTGGGAGCAGGTGGGTAAAGTGTCTTGCCCGAGGACACAACGGCAGTGACGAGGATGGCGGAAGCGGGGATCGAACCTGCAACCCTCAGGTTGATGGCACGGCCACTCTACCAACCGAGCTATACCGCCCCACGTCATGCCTCGTCGGTGTGTTGTCGGAGGGTGTAACAACACGAACAGGGACGGATTCAAGTTGCACCAGTGGCCCAAAGATGCGAAAGTGGCAAGAAATTGGACGTTTGTTCCGCACACTTTACCGACAAAAGCTATGCTACGACAGAGATGGCAAGAATGTGTGGATATCCTGCGACACTCAAAGCAGATGCATTTCCAACGATAAAGTCAAAGAAATCTGCCGCCAGACCCCCATTGAATCTGCCGGAGTGTGTGAGCAATTCAGGGACAAAGGACCTCGGTAGCACGGCAAGCAATGGCGGCAGCTTGTTCCCGCAGACGAGCGAGCTAAACCCCCTGGATGTCTTGGCTCACACCGTCAAGAGAAGAATATCGACCCTAGCTTCCCTGGCCTGCATACATGAGGGTATGTCTACAGAATATATTAATTGATGAAAACTGGGCTGTCTGCACTCTCAAATTGCATGTTGTTGCCAAATGTATTTCATATGCTGTAAACCTAGTTCAGTTGTTAGTTTCCTTTAATGCCAAACAAACACATACCAATCGTTGGTTAGAAGGCGATCGCCGAATTCGTCCTCGCTTTCTCCCGTGTCGCTGGCTGTCGTGTTGTTTTCGTCGGTTTCGCTTGCATACGGTTCAAACCGATATGGCTCAATAGCTTCAGTTTCTTCTTCAATTTCGTTTTCGCTACCTGCCTCCACACTACAACCATCCGTTTCAATACATGCGTAATCTGTTGAATCGCTTAAGCCGCTGAAATCCGAGTCTGAATCCGAGCTAATGTCGCTATAACTTGCTGTTCTTTCCGCCATGTTTGTTTGTGTTGGCTTCACTATGTGACGTCACAGGAAAATGGACGGGTGTTTATAACAATGGTTAAAATCAGGCACTTTGAAGCTTTTTTAGGGATATTGCGTGATGGGTAAAATTTTGAAAAAAACTTCGAAAAATATAATAAGCCACTGGGAACTGATTTTTAATGGTTTTAACAATTCTGAAATTGTGATAATGTTCCCCTTTAAATTACATTTTTCTCTAAGATTAAATTGCTCCTATTTTTTTGAGAAGAATTGTTGTATATTCTTGGGTAGCAGGTTATAGTTTGCTTTGTGTATAATTTTAGCTGTTTGCAAAGTCACTATGGCGTGGAATTTCAGTATCTTTGATTCAATAAATAAAGGATTTGTATGTTCTCTATATCCAACATTATGTATTATTCTAACTGATCTTTTTTGTACAAACCCCGTTTCCATATGAGTTGGGAAATTGTGTTAGATGTAAATATAAACGGAATACAATGATTTGCAAATCATTTTCAACCCATATTCAATTGAATGCACTACAAAGACAAGATATTTGATGTTCAAACTCATAAACTTTATCTTTTTTTTTGCAAATAATAATTAACTTAGAATTTCATGGCTGCAACACGTGCCAAAGTAGTTGGGAAAGGGCTTGTTCACCACTGTGTTACATGGCCTTTCCTTTTAACAACACTCAGTAAACGTTTGGGAACTGAGGAGACACATTTTTTAAGCTTCTCAGGTGGAATTCTTTCCCATTCTTGCTTGATGTACAGCTTAAGTTGTTCAACAGTCCGGGGGTCTCCGTTGTGCTATTTTAGGCTTCATAATGCGCCACACATTTTCAATGGGAGACAGGTCTGGACTACAGGCAGGCCAGTCTAGTACCCGCACTTTTTTACTATGAAGCCACGTTGATGTAACACGTGGCTTGGCATTGTCTTGCTGAAATAAGCAGGGGCGTCGTATGTATAAGTTACCCATGTCTTGGGCACTAATACACCCCCATGCCATCACAGATGCTGGCTTTTCAACTTTGCGCCTATAACAATCCGGATGGTTCTTTTCCTCTTTGGTCCGGAGGACACGACGTCCACAGTTTCCTTACGTCTCCTGATCGTTTATTTATTTTGCTTCAGCCGTTGTTCCAGTTTCTGATCGTAGTCCTCCTTACGTCTCCTGATCGTTTATTTATTTTGCTTCAGCCGTTGTTCCAGTTTCTGATCGTAGTCCTCCTTACGTCTCCCGATCTTTTATTTATTTTGCTTCAGCCGTTGTTCCAGTTTCTGATTGTAGTCTTCCTTACGTCTCCTGATCTGTTATTTATTTTTGCTTCAGCCGTTGTTCCAGTTTCTGATTGTAGTCCTCCTTACGTCTCCTGATCTGTTATTTATTTTTGCTTCAGCCAATGTTCCAGTTTCTGATCGTAGTCCTCCTTACGTCTCCTGATCTTGTATTTATTTTGCGTCAGCCGTTGTTCCAGTTTCTAATCGTAGTCCTCCTTAAGTCTCCTGAACTGTTATTCATTTTGCTTCAGCCGTTGTTCCAGTTTCTGATCGTAGTCCTCCTTACGTCTCCTGATCTTTTATTTATTTTGCTTCAGCCGTTATTCCAGTTTCTGATCGTAGTCCTCCTTACGTCTCCTGATCTGTTATTCATTTTGCTTCAGCCGTTGTTCCAGTTTCTAATCGTAGTCCTCCTTACGTCTCCTGATCTGTTATTCATTTTGCTTCAGCCGTTGTTCCAGTTTCTGATCGTAGTCCTCCTTACGTCTCCTGATCTTTTATTTATTTTGCTTCAGCCGTTATTCCAGTTTCTGATCGTAGTCCTCCTTACATCTCCTGATCTTTTAGTTATTTTGCTTCAGCCGTTGTTCCAGTTTCTGATCGTAGTCCTCCTTACGTCTCCCGATATTTTATTTATTTTGCTTCAGCCGTTGTTCTAGTTTCTGATCGTAGTCCTCCTTGCGTCTCCTGATCTTGTATTTATTTTTGCTTCAGCCGTTGTTCCAGTTTCTGATAGTAGTCCTCCTTACGTCTCCTGATCTTGTATTTATTTTGCTACAGCCGTTGTTGCAGTTTCTGATCGTAGTCCTCCATACGTCTCCTGATCTGTTATTCATTTTGCTTCAGCCGTTGTTCCAGTTTCTGATTGTAGTCCTCCTTACGTCTCCCGATATTTTATTTATTTTGCTTCAGCCGTTATTCCAGTTTCTGATCGTAGTCCTCCTTACATCTCCTGATCTTTTATTTATTTTGCTTCAGCCGTTGTTCCAGTTTCTGATCGTAGTCCTCCTTACGTCTCCCGATATTTTATTTATTTTACTTCAGCCGTTGTTCTAGTTTCTGATCGTAGTCCTCCTTGCGTCTCCTGATCTTGTATTTATTTTTGCTTCAGCCGTTGTTCCAGTTTCTGATAGTAGTCCTCCTTACGTCTCCTGATCTTGTATTTATTTTGCTACAGCCGTTGTTGCAGTTTCTGATCGTAGTCCTCCATACGTCTCCTGATCTGTTATTCATTTTGCTTCAGCCGTTGTTCCAGTTTCTGATCGTAGTCTTCCTTACGTCTCCTGATCTGTTATTTATTTTGCTACAGCCGTTGTTCCAGTTTCTGATCATAGTCCTCCTTATGTCTCCTGATATGTTATTTATTTTGCTACAGCCGTTGTTCCAGTTTCTGATCGTAGTCTTCCTTACGTTTCCTGATCTGTAATTTATTTTTGCTTCAGCCGTTGTTCCAGTTTCTGATCGTAGTCTTCCTTACGTCTCCTGATCTGTTATTTATTTTTGCTTCAGCCGTTGTTCCAGTTTCTGATCGTAGTCCTCCTTACGTCTCCTGATCTTTTATGTATTTTGCTTCAGCCGTTGTTCCAGTTTCTGATCGTAGTCCTCCTTACGTCTCCTGATCTGTTATTTATTTTGCTTCAGCCGTTGTTCCAGTTTCTGATCGTAGTCCTCTTACGTCTCCTGATCGTTTATTTATTTTGCTTCAGCCGTTGTTCCAGTTTCTGATCGTAGTCCTCCTTACGTCTCCCGATCTTTTATTTATTTTGCTTCAGCCGTTGTTCCAGTTTCTGATTGTAGTCTTCCTTACGTCTCCTGATCTGTTATTTATTTTTGCTTCAGCCGTTGTTCCAGTTTCTGATTGTAGTCCTCCTTACGTCTCCTGATCTGTTATTTATTTTTGCTTCAGCCAATGTTCCAGTTTCTGATCGTAGTCCTCCTTACGTCTCCTGATCTTGTATTTATTTTGCGTCAGCCGTTGTTCCAGTTTCTAATCGTAGTCCTCCTTAAGTCTCCTGAACTGTTATTCATTTTGCTTCAGCCGTTGTTCCAGTTTCTGATCGTAGTCCTCCTTACGTCTCCTGATCTTTTATTTATTTTGCTTCAGCCGTTATTCCAGTTTCTGATCGTAGTCCTCCTTACGTCTCCTGATCTGTTATTCATTTTGCTTCAGCCGTTGTTCCAGTTTCTAATCGTAGTCCTCCTTACGTCTCCTGATCTGTTATTCATTTTGCTTCAGCCGTTGTTCCAGTTTCTGATCGTAGTCCTCCTTACGTCTCCTGATCTTTTATTTATTTTGCTTCAGCCGTTATTCCAGTTTCTGATCGTAGTCCTCCTTACATCTCCTGATCTTTTAGTTATTTTGCTTCAGCCGTTGTTCCAGTTTCTGATCGTAGTCCTCCTTACGTCTCCCGATATTTTATTTATTTTGCTTCAGCCGTTGTTCTAGTTTCTGATCGTAGTCCTCCTTGCGTCTCCTGATCTTGTATTTATTTTTGCTTCAGCCGTTGTTCCAGTTTCTGATAGTAGTCCTCCTTACGTCTCCTGATCTTGTATTTATTTTGCTACAGCCGTTGTTGCAGTTTCTGATCGTAGTCCTCCATACGTCTCCTGATCTGTTATTCATTTTGCTTCAGCCGTTGTTCCAGTTTCTGATTGTAGTCCTCCTTACGTCTCCCGATATTTTATTTATTTTGCTTCAGCCGTTATTCCAGTTTCTGATCGTAGTCCTCCTTACATCTCCTGATCTTTTATTTATTTTGCTTCAGCCGTTGTTCCAGTTTCTGATCGTAGTCCTCCTTACGTCTCCCGATATTTTATTTATTTTACTTCAGCCGTTGTTCTAGTTTCTGATCGTAGTCCTCCTTGCGTCTCCTGATCTTGTATTTATTTTTGCTTCAGCCGTTGTTCCAGTTTCTGATAGTAGTCCTCCTTACGTCTCCTGATCTTGTATTTATTTTGCTACAGCCGTTGTTGCAGTTTCTGATCGTAGTCCTCCATACGTCTCCTGATCTGTTATTCATTTTGCTTCAGCCGTTGTTCCAGTTTCTGATCGTAGTCTTCCTTACGTCTCCTGATCTGTTATTTATTTTGCTACAGCCGTTGTTCCAGTTTCTGATCATAGTCCTCCTTATGTCTCCTGATATGTTATTTATTTTGCTACAGCCGTTGTTCCAGTTTCTGATCGTAGTCTTCCTTACGTTTCCTGATCTGTAATTTATTTTTGCTTCAGCCGTTGTTCCAGTTTCTGATCGTAGTCTTCCTTACGTCTCCTGATCTGTTATTTATTTTTGCTTCAGCCGTTGTTCCAGTTTCTGATCGTAGTCCTCCTTACGTCTCCTGATCTTTTATGTATTTTGCTTCAGCCGTTGTTCCAGTTTCTGATCGTAGTCCTCCTTACGTCTCCTGATCTGTTATTTATTTTGCTTCAGCCGTTGTTCCAGTTTCTGATCGTAGTCCTCTTACGTCTCCTTATCTGTTATTCATTTTGCTTCAGCCGTTGTTCCAGTTTCTGATCGTAGTCCTCCTTACGTCTCCCGATATTTTATTTATTTTGCTTCAGCCGTTGTTCCAGTTTCTGATCGTAGTCCTCCTTACGTCTCCCGATCTTTTATTTATTTTGCTTCAGCCGTTGTTCCAGTTTCTGATTTGTAGTCCTCCTTACGTCTCCTGATCTGTTATTTATTTTTGTTTCAGCCGTTGTTCCAGTTTCTGATCGTAGTCCTCCTTACGTCTCCTGATCTTTTATTTATTTTGCTTCAGCCGTTGTTCCAGTTTCTGATCGTAGTCCTCCTTACGTCTCCCGATCTTTTATTTATTTTGCTTCAGCCGTTGTTCCAGTTTCTGATTTGTAGTCCTCCTTACGTCTCCTGATCTGTTATTTATTTTTGTTTCAGCCGTTGTTCCAGTTTCTGATCGTAGTCTTCCTTACGTCTCCTGATCTTTTATTTATTTTGCTTCAGCCGTTGTTCCAGTTTCTAATCGTAGTCCTCCTTACGTCTCCTGATCTTAAATTCTGGACTCTTCTCCGCTCCTCCTTGTTTCCTGAGGGGAAAGCCCTCTTCTTCTTGTTCAGTCGGGCCTTCAGCTCAGTGGTGATCCAGGATTTATCGTTGGGAAAACAGCGGAGCATCATGGAGGGCACAGTGTTTTCCACACAGAAGTTGAGGTATCCTGGTGTCAAACTACAGACTACATCCCGGTCTGTGAACAGTCCATCAAACCCGAGTCGCCACAAAAAGTCGAGTGAGCGCGTCATATATTTTTGATCATGTTCCTGAATTCTATTTGAAGAGCTTCAAAATAAAAGTGTGCGAGCCGGGTTTTGGCGGTTGCTATGGGAACCGATGGTGTGCAATCAGCTCCCTGGTTTAAAATAAAGATTAATTCTCTTTTAGCCTGCACGCCCTCAGCGGGTTGAAGGTTTCCCTCGTTAGACAAGTGGATGCAATCATCTTATTAAATATGCATATTTCATGTTTTACTTGCTAATGAGCCGGAAGACTGCGGTTTGATGCAAGAGAAGTAGACCGGGATTCGAACCAAGCACTGAGTAAGAATGACTTGCTTTCATTTAGCAGCACAAGTGTGCATGATCAATATTTAAAAAAAACATCATATTATTCATTCGGATCAACACTGAAGCAAAGAACTACACATTCCAAAATGGTGTCTATTACTTCTATTTTTTTATTCTTCCCATCATTTATATTACTCACATTATTGTTATTACCCTTATTATTTATATTACCCCTATTATTTTTATTACCCCTATTATTTTTACTACTCCTATTATTTATATTACTCCTAATATTACTATTACTCCTATTATTTCTAATGCTCATATTATTCGTATTACTCCTATTATTTATATTATTCCTATTATTTATATTACTCCTATTATTTATATATTACTCCTACTTATATTATTGCTCTTATTTATATTAATCCTATTATTACTATTACTTCTATTATTGATATTACTTCTATTCTTTATATTGCTCCTTTTATTTATATTACTCCTATTGTTACTATTACTTTTATAATTTATATTCCTTCTCTTTTCTATTTTTTATATTACTCCTATTATTTATATGACTCATGTTATTACTCCTATTATTTATTATTCCTATTATTTATATTACTCCTACTATTTATATTACTTCTATCATTACTATAACTCATATTATTTACATAACTCCTACTATTACTTCTGTTGTTTACATTATTCCTATTATTTATATTACCCATTTTAATTCTATTACTCCTATTATTACTATTACTTTTATTATTTATATTCCTTCTATTTTTCTATTCTTTATATTACTCATATTATTTATATTACTCCTTTTAATTATATTACTCCTAATATTACAATTACTTCTATTATTTATACTCCTTCTATTCTTTATATTACTCCTATTAGTTATATTACTCCTTTTAATTCTATTAGTCCTATTATTACTATTACTTCTATTGTTTGATTTCCTTCTATTTTTCTATTCTTTATATTACTCCTATTATCCCATCCATCCATCCATTTTCTACCGCTTATTCCCTTCGAGGTCGCGGGGGGCGCTGGAGCCTATCTCAGCTACAATCGGGCGGAAGGCAGAGTACACCCTGGACAAGTCGCCAACCCATCGCAGTACTCCTATTATTTATTATTCCAATTATTTATATTACTCCTACTATTTATATTACTTCTATCATTACTATAACTCATATTATTTACATTACTCATATTACTATTACGTCTGTTATTTATATTACTCCTATTATTTATATTACTCCTTTTGATTACATTACTCCTATTATTACTATTACTTCTATTATTTATATTCCTTCTATTCTTTATATTACTCTTATCATTTATATTACTCCTTTTAATTATATTAGTCCTATAATTACTATTCTATTATTTGTATTCCTTCTATCTTCCTATTCTTCATATTACTCCATATGACTCATATTATTACTCCTATTATTCATATTCCTTCTATTTTTCTATTATTACTAATACGTCTAATATTTATATTACTCCTATTATTACGCTTACATCTACCGGTAATAGTTATATTCCTTCTATATTCTTATGTCCATTACTCCTAATATTTCTATGACTTCTATTATTTCTCATACTCCCAATATTACTACTAATATTGCTATTACTCCTAATATTTATATTTTGTTTCATTTCTATTTTTCACATTATTTATATTCTCAAATTATCGCCATTACTAAAACGTTTTCTATTATTCCTAATGTTTATATTATTCCTGTATTATTTATTGTACCCCTATTATTCATATTCTTTCTATTAATCATATTATTCCTCCTATTATTAAGCATTTATATACCTTGTTTTTCTATCACTCCTATTAGTCATATTCCTGCTATTATTTATATTATTTCTATTCCTCCTATAATTTATTTCCCTTCTATTTCTTATATGTATATTTCCATAGTAATTCCTATTTCCTCTATCCCTGCTAGAGCCCTTGGTGTGTTCTGAAGCAGCAGTAAAAAAGTGGCCCCTACAGGGCCCTGCAGGAAGTGAAGCGGGGACAAAGAGTGGCGATTAAGGCGTGTGTCTTTGAAGGTCAAAAGGTCACCAGTTTCAACCTCCAAGCACTTGGCCAAAACACTTCCGACAAAGTTGTCCCAAAAGTAGACCAACTGGAGAGCTGCGGACGTTCGAATGTTCCCCAGAGAGGAGCTTATCATCTGTGTGTGTGTGCGTATCTGACCTGCTGCAGATAAGAAGCCTCCCATGGTGGAGCTTCTCAGGTCCACGGGGTCTTTATCTCGCCTGCGTGGTTCCAGCCGCCCCCACCTTTCAACTGCTGCCGCAGACTGGGACTCGGCGTCCTCGTGTCCCTCATGTCCTTCTTCTCCTGGCAGCTTTTTTTAATGAGACGCATGAAAGAGACACACGGGCTGGGAGAGAAGAAGAGAAGCCGTCTTATTCGCCGCATTGCCCTGCAGCTCCAACACATCCATACTGTACTACAGCAGTAAAGCTGCTTTTCATTTTGGCTTTTTCGGGCTGTCATTCCCTTTCATCTTTTCAGCATATTTCTCACCCTCACTTTCATGTCTGTCACAGTGGCACCATGCACTCAAGTTGGACCCTTAAAAGACAGGAAATGCTGCAGACTTACCGCTGTGTTAGGCTTCATATATATACATATATATATATATACAAACCCCAAAACCAGTGAAGTTGTCACGTTGTGTAAATGGTAAATAAAAACAGAATACAATGATTTTGCAAATCCTTTTCAACCTATATTCAATTGAATAGACTGCAAAGACGAGATATTTAACGTTCGAACTGGAAAACTTTTGTTATTTTTTGCAAATATTAGCTCATTTGGAATTTGCTGCCTGCAACATGTTTCAAAAAAGCTGGCACTAGTGGCAAAAAAGACTGAGAAAGTTGAGGAATGCTCATCACTTATTTAAGTTAAAGTTAAACTACCAATGATTGTCACACACACACTAGGTGTGCGAAATTATTCTCTGCATTTGATCACCCCCTGGGAGGTGAGGGGAGCAGTGAGCAGCACCGGTGGCCCTGCCCGGGAATCATTTTTGGTGATTTAACCTCCAATTCCAACCCTTGATGCCGAGTGGGAGGTAATGGGTCCCATTTGTATAGTCTTTGGTATGACGCGGCCGGGGTTTGAACTCACAACCTACCGATCTCAGAGCGGACACTCTAACCACTAGGCCACATCCCACAGGTGAACAGTCTAATTGGGAACAGGTGGGTGCCATGATTGGGTATAAAAGCAGCTTCCATGAAATGCTCAGTCGTTCACAAACAAGGATGGGGCGAGGGTCACCACTTTGTGAACAAATGTGTGAGCAAATTGTCCAACAGTTTAAGAAAAACCTTTCTCAACGAGCTAATACAAGGTATTTAGGGATTTCACCATCTAGAGTCCGTAATATCATCAAAAAGTTCAGAGAATCTGGAGAAATCGCTGCACGTAAGCGATGATATTATGGACCTTCAATCCCTCAGGCGGCACTGCATCAAAAAGCGACATCAGTGTGTAAAGGATATCACCACATGGGCTCAGGAACACTTCAGAAAACCGCTGTCAGTAACTACAGTTCGTCGCTACATCTGTAAGTGCAAGTTAAAACTCTACTATGCAAAGCGAAAGCCATTAATCAACAACACCCAGCAACGTCGCCGGCTTCGCTGGGCCCGAGCTCATCTAAGATGGACTGATGCAAAGTGTAAAAGTGTTCTGTGGTCTGACGAGTCCACATTTCAAATTGTTTTTGGAAACTGTGGACGTTGTGTCCTCCGGACCAAAGAGGAAAATAACCAATTCTGGACTGTTCTAGGCGCAAAGTTGAAAAGCCAGCATCTGTGATGGTATGGGGGTGTATTAGTGCCCAAGACATGGGTAACTTACACATCTGTGAAGGCACCATTATTGCTGAAAGGTACATACAGGTTTTGGAGCAACATATGTTGTGCAAGTGCGACTCCTACCTTGTTTACTTCCATGACGACCTCCTTGAAGTTTTGCAATCAATCAGAAATATCAAGCAGCTAAAATGCACCAAACATGGTTAAGTGCAGAGAGGGTTTTGCCACTTACCCAACATGTTTTGTAATGGATATATATATATATATATATATATATATATATATAAATTTCATTTTTGAATTTTGTATGGTGTGGATATATATATATATATATACAAAATTTTCATTTTGAATTTTTTATGGTGCATGGGCATTATTTTATAATATCCACAAAGTCCAGTGAGCAGTTTGTGTTATGTGTGACCATGTCTGTTGACATTTTGTGTTGGTAGGATTTTTTTTTTTTTTGCACCATGACTAGGGGAGGTTGTTTGCATTGGGAAATATATGTGATTGCTGCACTGAGATATATACAAGCAGTCTTTTAAAATAAATGCAATCTCCCTGCAAGCGGGATTTCTTATGTACCTTGAGACGATTCTCGGGCCAAATTGAAGACGAGGGCGGGCCGTAGTTAGTTCTATTATTGATGCTGAGGGCCAGATATGGACCGCCACATCACTTATGTGGCCCGCGGAAGCCTATAGAAATGATATTTGTTAATAAAGTACTTTATCTTTCCTTACTGAATGCATTTAACTTGACATTTTGACCAAAAAATGTTTATCTTTAAACTACTGTATCTAATAATGCAACAAGTATTATATTAACATACATTTCGAGCTAGGTATCTATTAAATAGTAACGCTGCAAAAATGACGATAGATTTTGCAGTTAAAAAAATAATAATTTTACTGTAATAAAAACAATTGTGGTAGCATTTTTCCATTTACCATAATTTTACTATTATCTTAAAAGTGGTACGGTTTTTGTGCAACATAAATCTTACGGTAAAATTTTGGCAACTGATCAGCCAGTTCTGTACTGTAAAATGTTTCTTTAGTGTTCACAAAAATATATTTTAAAATAATTAATAGTTGATGATTTAATTCATTAAAAGTATTTTTTTAAATGCATAGCAATTGTACAATAATATCATGAGGCGAATGCATACATATTTATATTCATGTATTATTCACTGTTGCAGCCTTAACCTCAATGAAAAACAAATTTGACAGCCCTGGACTCCATCCATTTTCTACCGCTTGTCCCTTTTGAGGTCGCGGGGGGTGCTGGAGCCTATCTCAGCTGCATTCAGGCGGTGTACAAATTGCAAATATGGATCACTTGGCGTGTTTCAATGCTGCTACCTAGTGGACATTTTTCTACACTGCAGCTCATATCAAATTACTCAAAACTACTGTTTTTCCAAATATTCAAGCTACATTTATATATTTAAACTGTTACTATAAGGAGCTGTGGTGCAGGATTAATGAGGATATATTTTTTAATTTTGATTTTAAATAATTACTTAATAAATTAGTGTTAATTAAAAAATACCTTATAGATTTCTAAGAAATTATATACATTTTTATATATATTTTGTTGTCATTCCTGCTGCCGATGTGGTTGTTTAAAGTACATAAAAAACATTACAGAACAAGTAAAGTGCACGAGTTCAGTGTCGAGCAAAAACACTAAAGCAAGCTGGCGTGAAGGACTGTTTTTATTCAGCACTTTTGGGAAGGCACATGTAACAACAATATTATTATTAATAATACTTGGCAGCAGCGGAGAGTCAAACAACAGAAATGTAGTTTTGACAGTTGAGTAACATTCTTCCACAAAAATGTGCACCGACGAGCGTGACGGCCAAATGGTTGACAGGGACAATGAAGGATGTACATCATTAGGATTTTATCCATGCCGATACAAACATTCCTTATGGATACCGGTATTAAATGTATGTAATTGGTGTAAATGAAGATGTGAAAAGATGCATTTTCATTAGCACGAGATGTTGTGCACCACCAACATCATGTAACATCTCACAGCAGGGAAGTATTTAATTAGCACCTGCTTTTTAAGTCTCTAACAAGTCAAATACGTTGGCAGTGCAGTTATGTCATCATCTTGTCAGACCACACAGATCCAACACTGTGTTTCTATTCATTATTACACTCAGCTGGAAATTATATTGATGTAATAATAATCATATGTATGTATCATGTGCAGAGCACAGACCTTTTACATCAGACCTGGGAAAATTAAGGCCCGGGGACCGCATGCGGTCCGTTACGCAATCTGGCCCGCCGAACATTCCCAAATAATTGTCTTTTTAGATCTTTAAGATGGAAACTGTAGCTGCCATTATGACATGCTCCATGCGGACCTGAGTGAGGACAGCCTTTTTTCATGATGGGAGGACAACAGGGTGACAAGAACTAAATCATCTAGAGTAGAGATAAATTGTAGTATTATGTTTATTTTACCTAAAAATAAATATATTTATTAATTAAAAAAACAAAAACTAAATACATTTTTACTATATTTTGCTAAAAACTTCAGAATTAATTGTATTTTTATTTGTATTTTTTCGTGACTCCTTATTACATCCAGCCATAGAATTATACATTAAAAAAAACATATTTAAATTATCATAATAATTCATTTAAAATGACCATATTTAATTATTAAAATAATTGCTTGTTTATCAACAACTTTAGCATTTTATTCTTTACATTTTGAAACTCTCAGAAGCCAAGTTGTTATATTCCTTAATATTTATTTATGCAAGTTTGAAGTATCAATTATTTATCTAAACACAGTTTTGTTTGCATATTTTCAGGATGTAGATTTTATATATATATATATATATATATATATATATATATATATATATATATATATATATATATATATATATATATATATATATATATATATATATATATATATATATATATATGTGAAATACTTGACTTGGTGAATTCTAGCTGTCAATATACTCCTCCCCTCTTAACCATGCCCCGCCCCACCCCCGACCACGCCCCCACCTCCCGAAATCGGAGGTCTCAAGGTTGGCAAGTATGCATTATGATGTGCAGTGATGTTTATAAATGACTAAGTCTTGAACTATACAAAGTATTTCAATGGTTGGAATCTGTGCTTTAGCATGATATACTAGTTACTATGGTAATCTAATTAGTTACTATGGTAATCTAATTAGTTACTATGGTAATCTAAGTGACAGTAGCTCAGACGAGGTACCAAGCAGTGTGGGTGGGGAGCGTTTCCACACAGTGTTTCCAGAGCGGCCAGCCTGAAATGCGGCTGTCAGGGACAGACGCGGAAGGAGATTTCTACAACAAAGTTCTAAAGCAGTGGTTCTTAACCTGGGTTCGATCGAACCCTAGGGGTCCGGTGAGTCGGCTTCAGGGGTTCGGTGGAGGTCAAAACACACCTGACTCATCGTGTAAATAAAAACTTCTCCCTATCAGCGTATTACGGATATGGCAACATCAGAAGTCAGACTGATTTGCAGGTGTGTAATTTGTTGTGAGTTCATGCTCTGTGTTGGTTTTGTTGTTTGAACAAGATGATGTTCATGCACGGTTCATTTTGTGCACCAGTAATAAAATATGGTAACACTTTAGTATGGGGAACATATTCACCATTAATTAGTTGCTTATTAACATGCAAATTAGTAACATATTGGCTCTTAACTAGTCGTTATTAAGTACTTATTAATGCCTTATTCGGCATGGCCTTATTATAACCCTAACCCTCTAACCCTAACCCTAACCAAATAACTCTATATTAAGTCTTTGTTACTTAGAATATGTTCCCCATACTAAAGTGTTACCAACAATGAATTGAATTTGAAAAAAAACATTTTATTTTTCACTAAAGAAGGGTTCGGTGAATGCGCATATGAAACGGGTGGGGTTCGGTACCTCCAACAAGGTTAAGAACCACTGTTCTGAAGCTTAGTGATACATCAAATATATCAGATTGTAAGTGGGTTTTTTTTTAACCCTTCTCGTTAATATTTCGCTGTTTGTGTTGCATTTTTGTTGGGTTTCGCTTGATTGTAAAATATGTCGATGGAGAGGGTAGGTGACGTTCATATGTTGTCAATATTCAGTGTTTTATTGTTCATAATTAATATTGTAAATCCCACATTCTTTATTTTCATGTACTTTCTGGGTGTCTCATTCAGTAAAAAAATTAAAAATTCCATTCCGTTTTTTAAGGTGGTCTGTCATAACGTTTTTAGCATTCAATCAGACATTATTGTGAGGTTCTGTATTAGTGTTCCTAAAAATAGATATACCGGCCCCCAGACAAATTTCTTTCTCTAAATTTGGCCCCCCCGAGTCAAAATAATTGCCCAGGCCTGATTTACATGATATATCATATCAAATATATCAAAACAATATATTTGCATATTAGGTGTGTTTGCATTTAAGCAAGGTGTGTTTTGATGCCCCGCTGACGCGGCGTGATGGAGTGGCGTCAGACGGCGACTGATGAGACCTGTCAACTGATGCTATCTTGCTTCAGTCCTTCTCAAATAGTGGGGCGGATGCCCCTGGGGGGGCGCGATGCGATGCCAGGGGAACATGCTTTTTTTTAATATGATAAAGTGTATGTAGTATTTGGCTTCCCTGTAACCACAATGGGAGACGAAGAAAGACCGGTGTGTTGTTTATTTTATTGTTAATAAGCTCACAGTGTTGTGCAGAGGTACAATTATAACAATTTTATATACGAATTATAGTATTTATATCAGTGGTTCTTAACCTGGGTTCGATCGAACCCCAGGGGTTCGGTGATTTGGCCTCAAGGGTTCTGCGGAGCCTCCACCGCGGAGGTCAAGACACATCCGACTCATCGTGTAAATAAAAACTTCTCCCTATCGGCGTATTATGTATATGGCAACCGCAGAAGTCACACTGATTTGCAGGTGTGTAATTTGTTGTGAGTTCATGATCTGTGTTGGTTTTGTTCTTTGAACAAGGTGATGTTCATGCACGGTTCATTTTGAATGCGCATATGAAACTGGTGGGGTTCGGTACCTCCAACAAGGTTAAGAACCACTGATTTATATTATAAGAGGATGTGAAAGTTCTCTCCTACGTTTTCTACTTTTGCATTTTTCCCATCATGCATTGTAATGGGTGTAATTTAGAATTGTTTGTGTGAGACAGGCCCCTTCTTTGGTTATTTTTAAGACCCTTCTTAAAACCCATTTTTATTCACTGGCTTTTAACCCAGCATGAGACTTTGAACTGTTTTTAGCTTTTAACTTTTTTAACTGTTTTTAACTTTTAAACTGTTTTTATCTAACAAACTGTTCTTAGGGTAATTTATATTTGCTTTTTAAATGTGTATTTTTATTTCTGTTTTAAATGTTATTTTTTAGTCTGTCCTTTGCCTCCATTTTTTTGTGGTGTACAGCCCGTTGTTTTTCAACTGTGCTTGTCTTTAAAGGGCTTTATAAATAAAGTTGGTATGGTATGGTATGGTAATGGTGTGTGGACTTTTGTTCTAGAATATCCTCAAAGTTCATTGAGCAGGTTGTTTTATGTGTGCCCATGCATGTTGACTTTTTTGTCTTTGTATTGTTCTTTGCGCCATGACTAGGGAAGGTTGTTTGGATGGGGTCATATAAGTGAATGCTGTGCTGCATTCATTTCAAAGCACAATTCCTGGGCATTTACCTACATTTCTCATGTTAAAGTTGTCAGATATTTGATATTATTTGTAAAGCACCAGATTCCTTATTATACTCATGATGTCTGACGGGCCAACTTGAAGACGCCAGCGGGCCGTAGTTTGGACACCTCTGGTCCATAGAAATATGTAAGATGGTAAAACATTACTTAGAACATTGCCTGTACACTTGATATGTTATTTATGATGGCAGGAGGTTGACTCTATAGCAGTATAGCTCCGTTGGTAGAGCGGCCGTGCCAGCAACTTGAGGGTTGCAGGTTCGATACCCGCTTCCGCCATCCTAGTCACTGCAGTTGTGTCCTTGGGCAAGACACTTTACCCACCTGCTCCCAGTGCCACCCACACTGCTTTAAATGTAACTTAGATATTGGCTTTCACTATGTAAAGTGCTTTAAGTCACTAGAGAAAAGCGCTATATAAATATAATTCACTTCACTTCACTAGGGGTTGCGTAACAGAAAATATTTGAGAAGCACTGCTTCAAAGCAACTTTTTGGATTATTATATTACTTAAATGTTTCACTTTTTTGAGTGTATTATTAGCGTGCATGACTGTGAGTGACTTTTGAGGAGGAAATATTGTTGTTACAAACTTTTTTGTGGTGTTGCTTCCTTATTTGTGATTATTCCAAGCTGCAGCAGCGGCACCTGAAGTGAATGTGACAGCGTGTCATAATTATGGCGGTCAGCCGGGTAAAAAATACAGATAGCCGTGTCATTGTCCACCTGGAACCTGTAGCAAAAAAAAAAAAATACCGGTACTCGGTATGCATCCCGACAGGGTCCTACAAGGACTTGGGCTTGTTGTCCCGGTTCTGCCTGTACTTCTGGTAGACCACGCCCAGTGTAGTGAAGAAGTTCCCCAGGTAGAGCACCATGTAGGAGCAGCCGCACATGACAACCTCGACACAACAGACAACGTTTGTTAACCTCCAACTTAATGTGCTCAGCAATGTGTGCTTGAAGGCTGGCTACACACCTGCCACTCTTTGCACTCGGGGAGCTGGAACATCTTGAAAAGTGTGACGCTGTTGTAGAGCTGCCAGAACTGAGGACGATGAGGAACATCTTATTTGATCATTTTCATGAGGGAGGACGCTGATGACAACCAGCCAGTGTTAAAAGTACTGTTTTAGCACACAATGACTATTTGTATGGTTTGTCCATTACAGAATATGAAGAAAAGTCACGTGACTCCTAACCACAGAAAACCATCGCCGCTAGGAAACAAGAGTAAAACACTATGTGACGTGTTGCTGTCCAAAACATCTGTGGATATACAAACGCATAGCAAATAACCTGAATTATAAACAAAGATTTTGTAAAAAAATGCGTAAAATGATTCACTTCAGGCTATTTTAAAGGATTGATAAACTGTTTCTATTGGGCATTGTACTTGTATATAAGTTGCTTTTACTGAAACATATATGTAAGTCATTTATTTGTAATTGTGGTGTGTGACTGCTGCCTTTTTCTGTCGTTTTTATTTGCATTTCTGTAACTTTGTTTTGCTGCCCTCTTGGCCACGTCACCCTTGGAAAAGAGATTTTAACCTGAATGAGTTAAACACTGTTGGAGATCTTTTTTCAGTCTGTTGTGGCCAGTGCCCTGTACTTTGCAGTGGTTTGTTGGGGGAACAGCACCAGCAAAAACGACTTAAACCGAATTGACAAACTGATTCGGAAAGGCGGCAAAACTATTACAACGCAATTGGAGGCGTTTGTGTCAGTGAGGGACAGGAGGACACTGGACAAACTGCTCGCCATCATGGACAATCCCGCCCACCCACTCCACCAGACAATTGAGGGACAGCGGAGCTCATACTCCAACAGGCTTCTTCAACTTCCTTCCCGCACTGTGCAATTCAAGAACTCCTTCATTCCGCACTCCATCCAGTTGTATAATCACTCGCCATACAGCAATAGATGATATCTGTCTATTACCTGACACCTGACATGTTAGCTACCTCTTTTTGTTTGTAATGTATATTTTCTGCTGAATCTACTCTCTATTTTATGCTGCAGCTGTTACATATACTGTAATATTGTACATGGTAATTAGGATTTGCTATATACTGTATATATATATATATATATATATATAATATAATAATATATCAGTATATATTATATACTGTATATATAATATGTAAATATTACATATTTGTTATATTTTATATTGGTACTATGGTATATTTTTAGTCTACTTTATACCTGCATTATCCTTTTCATCCTTACCCTTTCCATCCTTTTTAACTGAGCAACTGTGTGGAACAATTTCCCTTGTGGATCAATAAAGATTGTCTAAGTCTAAATCTAAATAAAGGATATTGATTGATTGAAGTGTCTTATTTGCAAATAAAGTCATCAACTTTCACACTGTTACATTTTCTTAGTTACAATAAATCGGGCAAGCAGGATGTCCAAACTTTTTCCACTGAAAAAATCAAAGGAGCAGGGGACATGTTCATATTTTTCCCTTTGAAAGTAATTCAAATATAGACTTTTTTTTTCAAACAGAAACTGCTTGCATGTCAGCTTTGCGTTTTAGCGTCAATATTTCAACTTTTTTTGTTACATTACATATTTTTTGCTCTTTTAATCCACTTTTTTGTTTAAATTTTTGTAACAGTATTTCTAGAATTTGTCAAAAGGCACACACACAGCCCCTCACCCCACCCCCCACAACCCTTTGTCTGCTTCTTGCTCTTTCTCGTCAGCAGCTGCTCATTTGCCGATTTTGCTCATTTATAAGAGGATTTTACTTTTTTAAATGTTTATTATTGGCCCTGTGATGAGAGTGAGAGTGTATCCTGCTCCCACAGTGGAGTGTTTTAAGTCTCGTCTTAAGACCCACTTTTATTCTCTGGCTTTTAACACTACGTGAGTTGTGTGGTCCTCTGTTGTCCTCTGTGTTTTTAAAATTTTGATTTCTATTTACTGTTTTAATTGGTTTTAGCCTTTGAAATTGTTTTTAATCATATTTATTTTATATTGTTTTTAATTGTGTTTAATATTGTTGTGCAGCACTTTGGAAACATTTTGTTGTTTAAATGAGCTATATAAATAAAGTGGATTGGATTGGATTGGATTCCTCCCGAGTGGAGCTGGGATAGGTTCCAGCCCCCAACCAAGGAAGGGACAAGTGGTAGAAAATGGATGGATGGACAAATGTTGATCATTGCAGCAATATGCAGGGATGTGAGCACGCTTTGAGAAAATAGAGAAAAAATCAGCACTAATTGTCATCCATCTACCTTTTTTCTGCCGCTTGTCCCTGTCCGGGTCGCAGACTGCCAAGCAAATCCCAAAATTAAATATTGAAAATCAAGACTGAATTTTATGCAATTGGGTGCATTTCCACACTATATTTTACTTTTAGATTAATTCTCATCTACCAACCTCTTTCTGACCCTTACATGTTCCATGTAATGTACCACAGAATGTTTACTGACAGTACTATCATTGAAAATGATCAAATTCTATAACATACGAACCCTGTTCAAGAAACAACTTAAGTTTGTAAATCCAGGTTCCACTGTACATACAATTCTAAGAAAAAATACTATTTAGTGATCAGGATATAAAATTACTTCTATGGGGATAAATATTTTTGTCCGTATTGCACAGCACTAATGTTGATAAGTCTGTATGGGGGACACAACATGTCACACTTCACTAGGATTCAGTGGACTGTTCCATTAACTCATGAAGAATACAACATATCCAAGCTAAAAATATATTTTAGTTCTAAACTTACGTGACCAAAGAACAAGAAAGGCAGCAAGAAGGTGAGTCCTCGCCACATCCACGACTGGAAGCCCTCTGAACAAGACAAGGGAAACAAATTAGACTGTGGGTGTACCTAATGATGTGACCAGCGCGTGTGCACTAACCGACGGTGAGGTCCATGTTGTGTCGTTCTCCCAGAGCTCGTAATCTGTACAAGCAGCCACTCTGATAGTAGTACTGTAGAAACTGCACAAAGCCTAACGAGGGGAAACATCAGCACTGTTGTTTTCAACTGGCATGGAAGTGTAAAAAGAAGTGAACCGCTGTTAAGAGTTGATGCTGAAGACAGTAGTGAAGTGAAGTGAATTATATTTATATAGCGCTTTTTCTCTAGTGACCCAAAGCGCTTTACATAGTGAAACCCAATATATAATATCTAAGTTACATTTAAACCAGTAATACAACCGAAGACTAGTTGGAACACTAGAAGCTAACACAGTGGTTGATAGGGGTGCACAAAATAGTTAATTCACAAATTAATTGTTTTTCTTATTCAACCTGATTCCAAATCAATTCGAAATTTTCAAAAATCTATTTTCTTTTTATAAAAACAAAAACATTTTTAGGTTAGCTCCATGCAACCAGGAGCTTTTCTGACTTGCAACCTGTTTTGAAAAAGTTCCACTATAATTACTATACCAATTAATACATTGCGAGAATCAGCTTTAAATAAACGTTTTCGTTTATTTGAAGGACAATGTGCAGTTACCAGATTTAGCACCATTCTAATTTCCGTCTGTGGTCCTTTTATGGCACATTTAACATCCACAATTAAAATTACGCAGGACATAACAAAATTGAAATGAATTAAAAATACCAGTGCAATACATATAGAAAGTGCCAGTTACAAATCAGTGGGCGGTCAAGTTACAGTGTTTCAAAGTGCTACAGTTTTTTATCAAAATCCACGTAACACAGCATACAGTGCAGTAGCCATCAGATGGTACCCACCAATAGCTATATGTATACTCCACTGGTACTGCAAAAGTAGTCAACAAGATGGAGATATTACACGTTTACACTAATACTCTCGCGGGTACGATCTGATGGCCTAATGAGTTTTGAAAAATGTTGAATCTATTAAGAATAGAAATGAATGAAAATCGCAATTCAAATGCGAATCAATGTTTTGTGCACCCCTAATAAACAAGTAATCAATCCGCAGAAGCAGGAAGTTGAAAAATACGTTTGAAAAAAATAAATGTGGATTAGGGTGCACAAACAATTGATTCACATCCGAATCGCAATTCTGGTTCATCCTGATGATAATTGTAAAAATCTATTACATTTTTTTTTATAAATAAAAATCAGTTTCTAAAAATACATCTCCATGCAACCAAAAGGAGTTTTTAAGACCTTTAACATGTTTTGAAAATATTTCATTATTATTTCATCCATCCATCCATTTTCTACCGCTTGTCCCTTTCGGGGTCGCGGGAGGTGCTGGAGCCTATCTCACCTGCATTCGGGCGGAAGGCGGGGTACACCCTGGACAAGTCGCCACCTCATCACAGGGCCAACACAGATAAACAGACAACATTCACACTCACATTCACACACTAGGGACCATTTAGTGTTGCCAATCAACTTATCCCCAGAATTTATTCAACAAAACCAGTTTTCTTTTAAGTAATATAGACATTTATCACAGCTGTTTATCTATTTTATGGAGGAATGCAGTTAATCATAAAACTGGCACCCAATGTTATTTAAAAGTATTGATTTTGAATCAAGATTGTTTTTTTAGATTCTGAATTGAATCGTTACCCCCAATAATCTAATCAAATTGTGCCCAAAGATTCACGGCCCTGATAATTAAGATTCAGGTAATAAATAATTGTATTTGGAGGTTGAAATGGTAAATTATAAAGCAATCCTACAAAGATTATCATGAATTTGCATGTGTTTGCGGGCCTGCTTTAGATAGCATTATTATACCAAATAATACATGGCGGAAATCTGTTTTAAATTAAAAACTTTTTTTTTAATTGCTTTTTGAAAATGTTGAATCTGTTTAGAGTAGGGATTAATAAGAATCGTAATTCAGATGTGAATCCTTTTTTGTGCACCCCTAATAAACAAGTAATCAATCTGGAGAAGAAGGAAGTTGAAAACACGTTTGAAAAATAAATGTGGATCTAATTTACTAAGGTGCACACAAAATGTATTCACATCCGAATCACAATTCTTGTATTTATATATATATTTTTAAGTACGTTTTAGGCTATCTCCATGCAATCAGAATGAGCTTTTCTGACCTGTAACAGGTTTTGAAAAAGTTTCATTATAATTATTATACCAAATAAAACAATTAAAAGATTTTTGAAAATTTTTAATTGATTTAGAAGACAAAGGGGGAAAGAAAATCGCAATTCAGATGTGAATCGATTGTTTGTGCATCCCTAATAAACATGTCTGGAGAAGCAGGAAGTAAAAAAAAAAAAAAGTGGATCCATTTACTAGGGGTGTGCAAAAAAAATCGATTAACGTCTAAATCGCGATTCTTATTCATCCTGATTCTAAATTGTTTCATAATTTTCCAATAATATATTTTGAATTTTTTTTTTTAAGAACCAATTTTTAAAAAGACCATCTCCATGCAACCGGAAGCAGCTTTTCTAACCGGTTTGAATCGAGAATCGATTCTAAATGGAATCGTTACCCCAGGATTTGGAATGGGATCAAATCGTCAGGTGCCCAAAGATTCACACCGCTAGTGGTGAACTTCTTTCTACACTTGAAACAACCAAGAGCTGTGAAAAAGGCGATAATGTGTGCGTTCGAGTAACACCACATTGCGATTTTGTGCTAGTAAAAGTGTTTAGCTTCTTTTTACGCTTGTGATGCCAGTTGGAGCGATGTCATACTTTGGTACAAGCAGTACGAGAGGAACTGGTTCCGGAACATCTGGTACAAAGTCCCCTCGGGCCTGCGAGCACAGAAGGCGAGACTTTTTAGGCAAAGACCTTCGTGGGCGCTAGAGAGGCAACACGGCGGCAAGCTGTCCTTACCACGTGAGCATGACTCCAGACAGGAAGGTGAACACGTAGTGATGGAACACCCACCAGCCTCGGATCCTAGGGGCCACAAGGGACAACTTGGTGTTTTTAAATACAAACTGCTGCACATGCCTTTTCTTTTCGCTGCTTTCATTTGTTTTCTTATGCTTGCTTTAAAACAAAGAGATAGATGGCAGAATCCAGCAGAGGGCGCTGTCTCACAAGTCCATTCGCTCCACATTTTCCAGCTGGAAAATGCTTTGGCAAGACATAACTGCACGTTTTGCAGGTACAATACTGTTTATTACCCTGTACACATAAATCTGAAATATGTTCAATAACTGTCAGCAGGGGTGTCCAAACTTTTCCCGCTGAGGGCCACAGACCATACTTGCCAACCCTCCCGATTTTCCCGGGAGACTCACGAATTTCAGTGCCCCTCCCGAAAATCTCCCGGGGCAACCATTCTCCCGATTTCCACCCTGACAACAATATTGGGGGCGTGTCTTTAGCGTCCTCTACAACCAGTCGTCACTTCCGCTTTACCTCCATACAAACAGCATGCCCAGTCACATGATATATGCGGCTTTTACACACACATAAGTGAATGCAATTCATACTTGGTCAACAGCCATACAGGTCACACTGAGGGTGGCTGTATAAACAACTTTAACACTGTTACAAATATGCGCCACACTGTGAAGCCACACCAAACAACAATGACAAACACATTTCGGGAGAACATCCGCACCGTAACACAACATAAACACAACAGAACAAATACCCAGAAGCCCTTGCAGCACTAACTCTTCCGGGACGCTACAATATACACCCCCCGCTACCACCAAACCCCGCCCCCCCATCTCCCGAATTCGGAGGTCTCAAGGTTGGCAAGTATGCCACAGACTGACGAATCAAAGAATGCGGGGGCCATTTTGGTCATTTTCACCGTCAAAACCAGTACATTATTTTCAAAAACTAAAAAAAAAAATTTAGTTTCAGTAGAATGCTTAAGAGACAAAGCTAAATTTAAATGCTAAAAGTTAGCACGCTGTCTGGATAGCGTCAAGTAACAAAAAATATGAGCTAAATAAGCTAGCATGCTAACAATACAATGCAAACAAGCCAACAATAGCGTGCTTACAGTTAGCATTAGAGAAAATCCTAAATATATTACTCTCTGGTGTGTACCTGAAAAAATGGTTTCAAATGCTAGCCTGTTAATGTTTGCATGCATCAAGGACCATATATGACCGAGGTGTATACCTACAATTATCTAAAAAAAAGCTAGAATTTTAATTTTAGCATTCTAAAAGGTATCATTTGACAAGTGACAAAATATTGGTGCTGAGGTGTATACCTCCAATATTAGAAAATAAGCTAGCATTCTAACAGTATTACCCATATATGCTAACAATAGCATACTTACAATTAACATTAGAGAAATACTCAAATATATTACTTAGGTGTGTACCTAGTAAAAAAATGTTTAAATGCTAACCTAACATTAGTATGCATCAAGTACCAATATATGACTGAGGTGAATACCTTAAAAATTAGCAACGTTAGCATGCTAACAGGTATAAATCATCAAGTAGCAAAAAATGTGGCGCTTAGGTGTATACCTGCAAAATTAGCACAAAAAAAAGATAGCATGCTAATATTAAAATAGCAACAATAGGACTGTTAAAAAATGAGCTCCAGGCCACACTTTGGACACCCCTGAGTTAGAATACAGAACCAATTCTAGCTTTTTCATGTTGCCGGCTTCTAAAGTGCTTTAGGCCCCCTGCTGGCCCATGTTAAAAGTGCACGCAGTTTATTAGTAGGTTGTCCTAATTGTGGACCTTGAGCCGTTGTTGATGAGGATGCTCTCGCGGATGGTGAGCGTGCAGTAATACCACACCAGCAGGAAGTTGAACAAGGCGTCTAAGGCTCTGGAAAAAGAAAAGAAAAAGAAAAATACTGTGACAGTCGATTGGCCAGAAATGTTGTTTATATGTTTGTCTATTACAGGTTTGTATTAAAAATATAAATTCTAAAATAGGTAAATTAATTCATGGGCTTACGTTTTGGAAGCTTTTTTTTCCTAATCTACAAAACCCAAAACCAGTGAATTTGGCCCATTGTGTAAATGGTAAATAAAAACAGAATACAATGATTTGCAAATCCTTTTCAACTTACGGTATATTCAATTGAATAGACTGCAAAGACAAGATATGTAATGTTCCAACTGAGAAACTTATTTTTTTTTTGCAAATAATCATTAAGTTAGAATTTAATGGCAGCAACACATTGAAAAAAAGTTAGCACAGGGGCATTTTTACCACTATGTTACATGGCCTTTCCTTTTAACAACACTCAGTAAATGTTTGGGAACTAAGGAGATAGATTTTTGAAGCTTTTCAGGTGGAATTCTTTCCCATTCTTGCTTGATGTACAGCTTAAGTTGTTCAACAGTCCGGGGGTCTCCTTTGTGGTATTTTAGGCTTCATTATGCGCCACACATTTTCTACGGGAAACAGGACTGGACTACAGGCAGGCCAGTCTAGTACCCGCACTATTTTACTATGAAGCCACGCTGTTGTAACACGTGGCTTGGCATTGTCTTGCTGAAATAAGCAGGGGCGTCCATGATAACGTTGCTTGGAGGGCAACATATGTTACTCCAAAACTTGTATATACTTTCAGCATAAATGGTGCCTTCACAGATGTGTAAGTTACCCATGCCTTGGGCACTAATACACCCCCATACCATCACAGATGCTGGCTTTTCAACTTTGCGCCTGTAACAATCCGGATGGTTCTTTTCCTCTTTGTTCCAGAGGACACGACATCCACAGTTTCCAAAAACAATTTGAAATGTGGACTCGTCAGACCACATAACACTTTTACACTTTGCATCAGTCCATCTTAGATGAGCTCGGGCCCAGCGAAGCTGGCGGCGTTTCTGGGTGTTGTTGATAAATGGCTTTCGCTTTGCATAGTAGAGTTTTAACTTGCACTTACAGATGTAGCGACCGACTGTAGTTACTGACAGTGGTTTTCTGAAGTGTTCCTGAGCCCATGTGGTGATATCCTTTACACACTGATTTCGCTTTTTAATGCAGTACCGCTTGAGGGATCGAAGGTCCGTAATATCATCGCTTACGTGCTGATTTCTCCAGATTCTCTGAACCTTTTGATGATATTACGGACCATAGATGGTGAAATCTCTAAATTCCTTGCAATAGCTGGTTGAGAAATGTTGTTCTTAAACTGTTGGACAATTTGCTCACGCATTTGTTGACAAAGTGGTGACCCTCGCCCCATCCTTGTTTGTGAATGACTGAGAATTTCATGGAAGCTGCTTTTATACCCAATCATGACACCCACCTGTTCCCAATTAGCCTGGTCACCTGTGGGATGTTCCAAATAAGTGTTTGATGAGCATTCCTCAACTTTCTCAGTCTTTTTTGCCACTTGTGCCAGCTTTTTTGAGCTAATATTTGCAAAAAATACCAACGTTTTCCAGTTCGAACGTTAAATATCTTGTCTTTGCAGTCTATTCAATTGAATATAGGTTGATGATTTTTAGTATGAAAAAGGAAAGCTATAATAAAGGAGATCAAGCATATGAAATGTGACCTAAAACATTGCCTGTACGGTAAATACAAGTTTTATGATGGCCACAGCTTGACCTTGGAACAGATTATTTGTCTTTGCATTACTTATTGTTTAGTTGTTTTTTTTACACAGGAAGTCATGTGGCGCGCACGTTCCCACCTGTAGCTGAACAAAAAGCGACAGGTGAAGGAGAAGAGGAAGAGGATGACGGTGAGGACCAGCTTAAATTTCTCGTATTCGTCTTTGTAGGCGAACCTGTGGTGTGACAAAAGACGTTTAGGACGTGAGCGTCAGCAAGGCCGTCGCCATGACAACGGGTGGCGGACGCTTACTTGGACTGCTTATTGAGGAGCGTGACGTTGACGTTCCCTAAAACGAGAGTGAGGTACAACCTGGGAAGAGCAAGAAGCGGGAGTCAGTGGCACGTTAAGGCTTCGCTACACCACGCAGCAAAGAAAATACCCGTTCTTCTTTGGCAGGAAGGCTTCCATCTCGGAGAAGGCGTTGTCTCTCTCTTCGATTGACATCTTGATGTCGGCGATGGACTGCGCTTCCTGCCGACTTAACTTGAGCTCTGGATGTTTGACTTGGCATCTTAAAAAGCAAAGAAAGAACAGTACAAAAGTGACAAAAATGTGCGTAGTTCAGTGGTTTTTAAACCGTTTTTCCCAAATGCCACCTCAGAAAACACCTTGGTCTCCAACTATCACCGTAATGACCAGTAGCGCAGTAGGCCTATATATTAATTAAAAACAAGGCAAAGGTTCATGTCGCACCGCCACATCTTCGAAATAGGTTTGTTTTTTTACATGAAAACACTTTTTTTTAACTTGAAAAAAATATACTGTATATGTGAAGTGAAGTGAATTATATTTATATAGCACTTTTCTCTAGTGACTCAAAGTGCTTTACATAGTGAAACCCAATATCTAAGTTACATTTAAACCAGTGTGGGTGGCACTGGGAGCGGGTGGGTAAAGCGTCTTGCCCAAGGACACAACGGCAGTGACTAGGATGGCAGAAGCGGGAATCGAACTTGGAACCCTCAAGTTGCTGGCACGGCCGCTCTACCAACCGAGCATGTACTGTATATAGTCTATTATTTGCGTAGCAGCCACAATAAGTTTGAAAAATATTTCAAATATCATGCATAACTTTATTTTGAAAAAAAAACTAAAGTAAAAATCATGGCTTTCGATACTCAATGCTATCTTAGAAGTACGCTAACTTTTCCTATGTTATCATGCTAACGTTTTATGCTCGCATTCTAGCTAATTTTATTTGTTTAAACCTAAAAATAATGGCTTTTGATGCTTTACACAATCTTAGCTAACTTTTCTCACGTCATCTTGCTAACCTCAGCATGCTATTGTTATTGTGTTAACGTTTCATGTTAGCATTTTAGCTAATTTTGCTAAACAGGGTTTCCCCTACATGTAGTTGATCGTGGCGCACCGCCACGGCATGATACATGACGCCACATCTTCGAAATATGTTTCTTTTTTTTTTATACCAAAACACTTTTTTTGACTTGAGAAAAATATAAGTAATATATTGCATGAATGGCTGTACTGTATATAGTCTATTATTTGCATAATAAGTAAAGCTTTATAAACGGTTCTAATCTCTTAGAGGAAATAATCATTCCATTATTGTCCCCTAAAACATTTCAAATATCATGCATAAAAACTTTATTTTGAAAAAGAAAACAAAAAATCATGGCTCTCGATACTCAATGCTAACTTAGAAGTACACTAACTTTTCCTATGCTAACGTTTTATGCTCGCATTCTAGCTCTTTTTTTGTTGTTGTTTAAACCTAAAAATAATGGCTTTTCATGCTTTACACAATCTTAGCTAACTTTTCTCACGTCATCATGCTAACCTCAGCATGCTATTGTTATTGTGTTAACGTTTCATGCTAGCATTCTAGCTAATTTATTTAGTTTCAACCCCCGGGCCAGAGGTTCACAGCACAGATAAAAGGCCCGTCAAATTTTTCGCTGGAATGTTCTACTTTTATTTATTATTAATGCACACACGTTAAAAGTTTCAATGTTGATGATGCGTTTTTTATAACATAAATAAAATGAAGGTTACGGTAAGCAGAATAATCCTTTTTTACTTCAAAAATACACACTTAAAAAGTATGTTAATGTTAGAATAATTACGTATACAGTATATTATCACACAACTCTTATGCTTAAGGGCCGTTGCTATAGTTATTATCAATTGTGCTGAAGTTGTACTTTTCTATCTGTGCAAAGGGACAGCTGGCAGTCCAAAAGATTGCCATTTGATTGATTGATTGATTGAGACTTTTATTAGTAGGTTGCACAGTGAAGTACATATTCCGTACAATTGACCAATATATAGAAAAGACCTTTGTTAGATCGGAATCTGGGTTTAACGTGGTTAGTGGAGCTCCCCCTGGTGTTGTGGTTGGAAGTAGTTTGACATGTACTTCGGTATCAGGGAGGTGTAGCGGATTTTATAGACTAGGCTCAGTGCAAGTTGTTTTACTCTGTCCTCCACCCTGAGCCAGCCCACTTTGGAGAAGTGGGTAGGAGTGAGGTGGGATCGTATCAGTGTTGTGTCCAGACTCGGCCTGCTGACTGCCAAGGCCGAACATCGAGTACCGAGACGCAGACAAAGCAGAGACAGGGAGTTATCACAAGTGTCAGCACATTTGCATTTCATTAATAGTCATATATTGTGTCTAACTTGGGCTGTTGAGATTACCCCCTTCCCTCAGCGACAGCCTCAGTGATGTAACCAGGGACCTCGCAAATAAATAGAGGAAGCATTTGGGCAGGATTTTAGAGCGTAGTTTGGATCTGTAACTAGAATACAGCCCAAAAACGTCTCTCCTCATTGAGCAAAATTTAACTGTCTCTGCATGATTCCTTGCTTCTTGTCTGTTTAATAGATGTCATCGGAGTTTGAACCTGACAGTTAATTCATACTTGCCAACCCTCCCGGATTTTCCGGGAGACTCCTGAAATTCAGCGCCTCTCCCGAAAACCTCCCGGGACAAATTTTCTCCCGAAAATCTCCCGAAATTCAGGCGGAGCTGGAGGCCACGCCCCCTCCAGCTCCATGCGGACCTGAGTGACGTGTTGACAGCCTGTTGTACATGCATATGTGACCCACCCATAATGTGTCACATTTTTGTGTTGATTTATTTATTTTATTTTGTGGTTTGAATTAGTTTTTGGAGCTGTCATTACACATTTATCAGTATTCACATTGGTCAGTAGGGGGCAGTAGGGCGTTTCTTCCCAATTGAATGCTATCACCTGCAGACCGGATGTGTCATGTCATTCTGATGAGCGCGACCAGTCTGTGAACAATTGAAACGTCCTGTGTGCTTTTTCCTCCTGTATAACAGGTTAGTTTTGGTGAATCAACTCACTGAATAATATCCATGTGATCTTTATAAGTTTAAGTACACATTCTGATGATGGAGCCTAACTCTAAAGTGTTTGTGAGTTGTAGTTTGTATTTGTGAATGAATCCAGTGCACAGTCAATACAAAATGGCGACTTGAGTACGCAATGTTTATATAGGAAGTTTTGATCCTAATTCAGACTCCCAAATTAGAGCTCCCGTTTTCTTATTGATTTTATAATGTATATTTGTATAATGTGTGTGTTCTGAAATAGTGACAGAGAATAGAACAAGGATGGACAATTCAACCCTTAACTCAACAATGAGTAGAGGAGTGTTATGTGTAAATAAATGAACACTGAAATTCAAGTATTTCTTTTAATTATATATATATATATATATATATATATATATATATATATATATATATATATATATATATATATATATATATATAATATATATATGTATATATATATATATATATATATCCCCGCCTTCCGCCCGATTGTAGCTGAGATAGGCTCCAGCGCCCCCCGCGACCCCAAAAGGGAATAAGCGGTAGAAAATGGATGGATGGATGGATATATATAGCTAGAATTCACTGAAAGTCAAGTATTTCTTATATATATATATACATATATATATATATCTTAACCACGCCCTCAACCACGCCCCCGCCCCACCCCCGACCACGCCCCCCACCCCCCACCTCCCGAAATCGGAGGTCTCAAGGTTGGCAAGTATGAGTTAATTACCCTAATCGTATACTATATTGATTTTCATCGTAATTAATGTCTGACATTCCACATTGGATGTTTTTTTATTTTAAAATCGCTCTTCAAACAAGCTAGCTAACACGCAGGTAGACGTCGAACTAGCGGAGTGCCGATAAAGAGAGATGCCTCAGAACGACGATGACAAAAGAAGGGCCTAGAGAAGATGAGAAAGAGGTTTTGCTAACATTTAAAAATGAATAAGACAGACATCGTGGTGAAATGTTAGCACTGTCAAACGGACATGGCACTACACAAAATCACTGCGTCAACGATACAACGTTTCCAAAAAGCTTCCTGCTTATTTAAGAGCAGCAAACAAGCAGAAACAAGTTGAAGTCAGCCAACATTTTACATGTTTGACTTGCATAACAAATGTTATATGCAAACACATGTGAAGACATGTTAGCATCTACAGCAGGGGTGTCAAACTCAAATACAGAGTGGGCCAAAATTTAAAACTGAACAAAGCCGCGGGCCAAGGTTGAACAAATTAACCTTTTTAATAGGGACCCAAACAAGTGTTGCATTGAATATTGAACAAGCAAGGCTTAAATAACTTTATAGTGACATGCAAAATCGAGTTTCAAATAATAATATAATAATAATAAAATATCAATGGCATATCAAATACAATTTAAATAAACACACACACACACCTTGTAGCGTCCCGGAAGAGTTAGTGCTGCAAAGGGTTCTGGGTATTTGTTCTGTAGTGTTTATGTTGTGTTGCGGTGCAGATGTTCTCCCGAAATGCGTCATTCTTGTTTGGTGTGGGTTCACAGTGTGGCATATATTTCTAATAGTGTTAAAGTTGTTTATACAGCCACCCTCAGTGTAACCTGTATCGTTGTTGATCAAGTATGAATTGCATTTACTTGTGTGTGCGTGCAGAAGCCGCACATATTATGTGACTGGGCCAGCACTCGTTGGATTGGATGAAAAGCGGCCGTGACGATTTTCGGGAGAGGCACTGAAATTTGAGAGTCTCCCAGGAGGGTTGGCAAGTATGAGAATTAGCGGTGAATGCGGTGTTACCGCGGCACCGCCGCTATATATAATCGGGGGGCCAGCTCTCGTGTAATTTGATATCGCCTCAAGGGCCAAGTGAAATTACACGGCGGGCCAAATTTGGCCCGCGGGACGGAGTTTGACACCCATGATCTACAGTGTTTATGTTCATGCAAACCTGTCCTTTGTCCAAATACCAAACATCAAATTAATACCTTTTACCATTGTCACTCAATGTTATGTTATGTTATGTTATTTTCATTTATTATGCGCCCCCCCAACCAACTGTTACATCAGCCCGAGTGGAGAAACAAAAAAATAAAAATATGTGATCTTCACTGTGTTGAAACTTTTAAGAAACATTTGAAACCTTCTCTTTTTAGTAAAGCTTTTAGTTAATGCACCTTTTAACTATCATTTTTAATCCACTTTGTATCCTTTTTATGATGTTGCCCCTGTTGTTTTCATTGAATTGTTGTTTTACTTCACCTATGTTTTGTTCAGCGCTTTGTGATTTTATCTGTGAAAAGCGATCTATAAATAAAATGTACTTACTTACATGTACTTTAGTTCTTTATTTATTATCTAATACTTGGCTCATGTTCATCCGCCTACACCAGGGGTCAGCAACCCGCGGCTCCGGAGCCGCATGCGGCTCTTTGATCAGTCTGATGCGGCTCAGCTGCATACCTGCCAACCCTCACAATTTTTCCGGGAGACTCACGAATTTCAGTGCCTCTCCCGAAAATCTCCCGGGGCAACCATTCTCAGATTTTCACCCGTACAACGATATTGAGGGCGTGCCGTGATGGCTCTGCCTTTAGCGTCCTCTATGACCCGTCGTCGCGCCCGCGTCCGCTTTTTCACCATACTAACTGCGTGCCGTCCCAGTCAAAAGTTGTATGCGGCTTCTGCATACACAGGTAAGTGACTGCAAGGCATACTTGATCAACACTCATACAGGTCATACTGAGGGTGGCAATATAAACAACTTTAACACTGTTACAAATATGCGCCACACTGTGAACCCACACCAAACAAGAATGACAAACACATTTCGGGAGAACATCCGCACCTTAACACAACATAAACACAACGGAACAAATACCCAGAATCCCTTGCAGCCCAAACTCTTACGGGCTAATTATTAGTAGATTGCACAGTACAGTACATATTCTGTACAACTGACCACTAAATGGTAACACTCGAATACGTTTTTCAACTTGTTTAAGTCGGGGTCCACGTAAATCAATTCATGGGAGTTAAAAACGTTTTGTTGCATGCAGAAATGTTATTTCATTTTCTCTGCAGTCGTTCATTGATTTCATAAATGTAACCCATAATAGTTTGTTTATACATAGCACAAAGCAAAAAAAAAACCTTTATATGCAGTGTTATTTCATTTTAAATTTCAAAAGAGTTTTGTGGCTCCCATTGATTTCTTTAACTTGTAAAATGGGTCAAAATGGCTCTTTGAGTGGTAAAGGTTGCCGACCCCTGGCCTACACATTTATATAAGACTTTTAAAGTTATTTTGATAGTAGACTATTAAAGCTAATATAGACACTTACGTCATGTGTTGTCTACGTTATAACACTTGTATACGGCTTTTCATTTTTTGCGGCTCCAGACAGATTTCTTTTTTGTATTTTCGGTCCAATAAGGCTTTTTCGACGTTTTGGGTTGCCGACCCCTGATAAAAGGTAAAGATTTACCTAAGAGCTTTGTGCGAGACCACCATTTTAGTCCAATAAGCTCCTTCTTTTTCTCTATTATCTTGTTGTGGGGCAGACTGGCTCGTACATGCACATGCATCCTCTGCTGTTGCCATTTCTAATACAAAGTAGCATATAGTTCAAACTTATATCTGTCGTAGACTCGCTATGGAAGCACCTCCTTACGGTCAGAAAGCGGCTTGAAAACGGTCTGCACATACTTTATGCAAAATGTTGCCCAAAGAACCACCATTACATGTTATGTAGACCACAAGGAAGTGTTTTAAATGTAGAAAAAACATCGTAATATGATCACTTTGAACTTTAGCAAAATAAATATGACCATTGTCTGTTTATTTACATGGCATCAAAATAGAAATATGCTAAACCGCTCCTCCGCACGTCATCAGCCTGATTTGTATAAACTACCCTAAAGTCTGAAATGCGGTGGAAACCCAAACCACACACTTCTGCAGGAACTTTAAGCTCCAGGAACTTAAGTTTCCTGAACTTTAGGAGGAAAAAATCCAATCAAGTCTTACTCTTCTAGTGATGCAGAAAGATCTTTCAGCTTCTTCCTCTGACGCTCGATGGCGGTGGAGCAGCTGACTTGCAGTTTGGTGACCTCCTCAAGTTTCAGTTTGTACAGGCGATGGGTGTCCTGGCAGGAGACGAAGCAGATTAGATCATTCCACCGCTTCAACTATGAAGGTTTATGGCAAGCTGGGGTCTATTTTGGCTGCCATTGAATAAGGAATAACTGTGTAACAGGTATAAATGACATTTCTACCACTTAAGGCAGGGGTTCCCAAACACAGACTGCACAAATCAAAATATGTGGGTTTCACTTTGGTAGTTTTCACCTTCAAAACCACTACAATGTATAGATTAGTTTGATAATCAATTAATCTGTCAATTATTACTTCGATTAATCGATTAATAATCGGATAAAAGAGACAAACTACATTTCTATCCTTTCCAGTACTTTATTGAAAAAAAAACAGCATACTGGCACCATACTTATTTTGCATCGTGGATCAGCCCATCCGAAGCCTGGGAAGACTCTATACACCTGATCTCTCAGACAAGGACATGGGAAAAATCATCCTCCAGCAGCTTTCGGGGGGCTTGTCCAAGATCGATGCAAGCCAGCTACCTGGGAAGTACAAGGTGTGGGGTTACCACTTCACCCTGTACCCAAGGATGATGTGGCCTCTGAAGCTGTGCGAAGTCACGTCATCAGCCGTAAGCCGGATGGAAGCAAAAGCCAACTCTTTCATCCGAAAATGGCTTGGCCTGCCACAGTGCTTCTCAGCTGCTGGCCTGTATGGATGGAACTCACTCCAGCTACCCCTGAAATCTATCACCCTGGGCTACAGGCAGGAGAAGGCAAGACTGGTGATGGAGCTAAGGGACTCCTCCGACAGGGCGGTGGCGGATGCAAAGGCCAGAGTCGAAACTGGAAGGAAGTGGAGGGCAAAGGAGGAAGTCCAGAAGGCGATGGGGAGACTGCAACATCAAGAAGTCGTGGGCATGGTCCAGACAGGCCGGGCAGGCCTTGGATGGAGTGATCCACCCATTCTATGGTCCAAGGCAGGCAGGAAAGAGAGGAAGGATCTTGTTGTTGCTGAGGTCACCAGGATTGAACAGGAGGAGCTCAGAGTAAGGTCTGTGGCACAGGGGCAGCAGGGGAGGTGGACAACTTGGGAGGGTGTCTCGAACCGAGCAATCAGCTGGGCAGATTTCTGGAAACTGCCACAGGCTCGGCTCAGTTTCCTCATCAGGGCAACATATGACACCCTCCCGAGCCCAAAAAACCTCCACCAATGGCTTGGCACAGAGCAATCCTGCGACCTCTGCGGGACCATCAATGCCTCACTCCAGCACGTTCTGTCAGGCTGCAAAATGGCGCTGACACAGGGTCGGCACAGATGGCGGCACGACCAAGTGCTCAGCAAGCTGGCAGAGGTGCTGGAGAAAAGTCGGCAGGAGGCAAACACACAGAGTCCAGCAGAAAGCCAATGCAGGATCCACTTCCTAAGGCAGGGGGAACCTGCGACACATTCCAGCAAGAGAACACCCGCCAAGCTATTAACACCAGGGGCGGCGTGGAAGATGGAAGTGGACCTGCGTAGGCAGCTCCAGTTCCCACAGGAGATATGCAGCACCACCTTAAGACCAGATGTGGTGCTGTGGTCTGCAGCTCTGAAGTCAGTAGTACTGATTGAGCTGACAGTGCCATGGGAGGAGGGACTGGAAGCTGCCTATGAGAGAAAGAAGGCAAAGTATGCAGACCTGGTCGCGGAGTGCAGAGAAAGTGGATGGAGGGTGAGACTGTATCCGGTGGAGGTGGGAGCCAGAGGCTTTGTGGGCAGATCAACACCACGTCTGCTCAAGGACCTGGGACTACGTGGAGCCACCCTGAGCAGATCCACCAAGGAGCTCTCAGAAGAGGCAGAGAAAGCTAGCCACTGGCTCTGGCTCAAACGACGCGACAAGGCTTGGGGAGCAACATCCAAGTAGGTTTTGCTGCAGAGGGTGTCAGGGAGACGTCCCTGTTCACTGCCCCGCCACCGGGAGATGTTCTGGGCTAAGGGGCGAAACATCAATGAGAGGTGGTCCCCAGCTGAAGACCCTGCAGCAAAACCTTTTCTGGTATGCGGTCAGGTTTAGGCCTGCCTCAGGGAAGAGGACGTCCCTGCCATGCACAGTCCACCACAGGCACCGGTGGAGGTGCGACAGGCCTAAGACCAAGCGGCAAGACCACCTTGCTGTAATTAAAATGATTATTGTTTCTCAGCTGTTTGTACATGTTGCAGTTTATAAATAAAGGTTTATAAAAAATTAAAATTAAAAAATAAAATAAAAACAAATAAATTGCCTTTGTTCAGGCACATAGCATAGATCCAACGAATCGATGACTAAATTAATCGCCAACTATTTTTATAATCGATTTTAATCGATTAGTTGTTGCAGCCCTTGTATAGATATTTCCCTAAAGAACTATCCATCCATCCATTTTCTACCGCTTATTCCCTTCGGGGTCGCGGAGCCTATCTCAGCTACAAAGATCTAAAAAAATGTAATTTCAATAGAGGTTTCATATGAATGCTGAAGAGACAAAGCTGGCCAGATAGTCTCACATAAACAAAAAATATTGGCAAAATGGGATAAAAACAACAATCTAAAGATAGAATGCTTATAGTTAGCATTAGTGAAATACCAAAATATATGACACTGAGGTCTACACCTGAGAAATTAACTACCGTATTTTTCGGACTATAAGTCGCAGTTTTTTTTTCATAGTTTGGCCGGGGGTGCGACTTATACTCAGGAGCGACTTATGTGTGAAATTATTAACACATTACCGTAGAATATCAAACAATATTATTTATCTCATTCACGTAAGAGACTAGACGTATAAGATTTCATGGGATTTAGCGATTAGGAGTGACAGATTGTTTGGTAAACGTATAGCATGTTCTATATGTTATAGTTATTTGAATGACTCTTACCATAATATGTTACGTTAACATACCAGGCACGTTCTCAGTTGGTTATTTATGCCTCATATAACGTACACTTATTCAGCCTGTTGTTCACTATTCTTTATTTATTTTAAATTGCCTTTCAAATGTCTATTCTTGGTGTTGGCTTTTATCAAATAAATTTCCCAAAAAAATGCGCCTTATACTCCAGTGTGACTTATATATGTTATTTTCCTTCTTTATTGTGCATTTTCGGCCGGTGCGACTTATACTCCGGAGCGACTTATAGTCCGAAAAATACGGTAAAAACAAAAACTAGCATGTAACAAAACATATGAAGCTGAAATGTATACCCGCAAAAAAGCTAGCATGCTATTATTAGAATGCTAAAATGCGAACTGTAACATGCGTCAAGTACAAAATATATTACTCTGAGGTGTGTACCTGAAAAATGTGTTTAAAATGTTAGGATGCTAACATTATCACGCATCAAGTACCAAAATGTAACTAAGGTGTATACATGCAAAATTGGCTTAAAAAATAAAAGTTAGCACGCCAACAGGTATCATTCATGTAATGAAGGGGACGGCGTGGCAAGGTTTGGGAGAGTGGCCGTGCCAGAAACCTGATGGTTCCTGGTTCGATCCCCAGCTTCTACCAACCTAGTCACGTCCGTTGTGTCCTTGAGCAAGATTCTTCACCCTTGCTCCTGATGAGTCGTGGTTAGGTAGATAGTAGCTGCCGCCACCAGTGTGTGAATGGGCGAATGTGGAAATAGCGTCAAAGCGCTTTGAGTACCTTGAAGGTAGAAAAGTGCCATACAAGTATAACCCATCATATCATTTGTGAAGTAACAAAATATATGACACTGAGGTGTATACCTGCTTAATTTACTAACAAAGCTAGCATGTAATACTAAAATTTCAATTGTAATATGTGTCAAGTATCAAAATAGATTACTCAGAAATGTGTACCTGAAAAATGTGTTTAACCCTTGTGTAATGTTCATAATGTTGTTACTCAGCCAGCGTTTGTGGGTCTGATGGACCCGTTGCATTTTGTGGCTTTTAATGCCTCACAATCAAACACTTTTATGTTAAAATACTGAACAGATGTTTACCTTATCCCAATTAACATCTGTTCAGTATTTTAACATAAAAGTGTTCGATTGTGAGGCATTAAAAGCCACAAAATGCAACGGGTCCATCAGACCCACAAACGCTGGCTGAGTAACAACAATATGAACGTTGCACGGATAATGTCTCTGCCAGTTTCTGCATCCCACAGGGATTCTTCTTTTGTGTTTCTGCACCTGCGGTTCCCACACAAGGTTGCAACATTGTTTGTCAACACTGTCTGCCCTCATTTTCTCGCACATTTGACCCTCTGATGTTCTGTGTACCTACAGTCTGTCCTCCTGTCTAGGCCTGCTGTGTGTGTGTGTGTGTGTGTATGTGTGGGTGGGTCGGTGGTTGCGTGTGGTACACAGAACATCAATTTCCACACTTCTATTAGCCCCGGGTCCAGTGGACCCGGACATCTTATATGTAATAGAAATGTGTAGGGGGGGTGCATGGTGTGTGGTGTTGCGTTTTGGACCAGTTGTTCCTCCCAGGGAATTCAAGTCACAAGTCGCTCCCAAGCTCTTTACGACACTTAAAGCTGAGTTGAAAAACCACCAGAGACAGAATAGGTATTTTGTAATATATTTGCAAAGCTTTGCATGTATACATTGAGACCAGTCCAGCATAGAACATTCTATCGCGCCGCTAAGATGGTCTGCCCTCTTGACCAAACCCCCTCTCCTCTTAAGTCTCTCTTCCTCCGCCCCTGGCAGTCATGTCTCGCTAGCCAAAACACATGCTTATTATCTCTCTCTCTAACATTCCTCACTTCAAGGTTAAGCACACAGTTTTGCAGAAAACCAAAAGACCACAATTGGAAGAAAAACACTAGCAGTTTTGTAATATGATTATGAAATAAAAAGAAGTAACACTTAAATTCGGATATATGTAAATATCTGCCTCCGACAATTGTCATTAAATATGTATTCTGATATATGTTCTTCACAGAAAATGAGCCAAAGTCAGAGAGTCTCAGTTTGAAAAATTAATTAATTGTATCATTTTTCTATTGATAAAAAATGAAAATGGGTCCCACAGACCCGAACACCACACCACCATGCACTTCAAAATATAATTGAAGTGCATACATACAAAACTAGCTAAAAACAAAAACTATCATGTTTATGGAGTAACAAAATATTTCACGCTAATGTGTATACCTGCAAAATTAGCACAAAAAAAAGCTAGCATGGTAATATAAGAATGCTAACCACTGTGCCGCGGGCCGTAAAGAAAAATAGCTACGCGCCACAAATGGCCCCCAGGCCACACTTTGGACACCACTGATTTAAGGAGACCAACCCACTATCCAAATTATGCTTTTAAAGATCCATTTTGACACATTTTAACTGGTACAGACCAGAACAATTGAGTTTGATTGATTTAAACTTTTATTAGTAGCATACTTGCCAACCTTGAGACCTCCGATTTCGGGAGGTGGGGGGCGTGGCGGGGCGTGGTTAAGAGGGGAGGAGTATATTGACAGCTAGAATTCACCAAGTCAAGTATCTCATACATTCTGTATGTATATATATATATATATATATATATATATATATATATATATATATATATATATATATATATCCTGAAAATATGCAAACAAAACTGTGTTTAGATAATTGATACTTCAAACTTGCATAAATAAATTTTAAGGAATATAACATAACATAACTTGGCTTCTGAGAGCTTCAAAATGTAATGAATAAAATGCTAAAGTTGTTGATAAACAAGCAATTCTATTAATAATTAAATGTGGTCATTTTAAATGAATTATTGTAATTTAAAATTAATTATTTCAAATGTTTATTTTAATGTATAATTCTATGGCTGGATGTAATAAGGAGTCAGAAAAAATACAAATAAAAATACAATTAATTTTGATGATTTTAGCAAAATATAGTAAAAAAAAAATATTTTTTTTAAATTAATAAATATATTTATTTTTAGGTAAAATAAACATAATAATACAATTTATTCCTAGTCTGGATGATTTAGTTCTTGTCACCCTGTTGTCCTCCCGTCTTGAAAAAAGGCTGTCCTCACTCAGGTCCGCATGGAGCTGGAGGGGGCGTGGCCTCCAGCTCCGGCTGAAAATCGGGAGGTTTTCGGTAGAATATTTGTCCCGAGAGGTTTTCGGGTGAGGCGCTGAATTTCGGTAGTCTCCCGGAAAATTCGGGAGGGTTGGCAAGTATGATTAGTAGATTGCAAAGTACAGTACATATTCCGTACAATTGACCACTAAATGGTAACACCCCAATAAGTTTTTCAACTTGTTTAAGTCCGGGTCCACATTAGTCAATTCATGGTAGAGTAATTATAAGCTTGTCTTACTTCAATGAATATCCATTTGATTTCCTCTACAAAGCACTCACTTGAAGTAGAAAAGTGGCTTCTTGATACTCTTTTTTTTTTTGCGTATTGCGATGAGAAAATGGAAATATGTGATTTTCATATTGTAACTGTATGCATGTTCGAAATAAACATACTTAGGTTTGTTACTGGGGGTTGAGAAGTGTGGAAATGAACTAAAATTACATGTGTCGGTGCCGCTCGCAAACCCCGGTGCCGCTCGCAACTATAGCAACTTCACACTAAAGGCTAGGAGCCACTGTGTCGATTTAGCTTGCTAGTTGCTACCATTTGACAATTTACTTCAACACAATACAAAAAAGATCACTTTTATAGAAAAATGATAATATAAATGATTAGCATAAGGAGGGCGGATCCCGGCGACGCCTTGTTCCCGCCCACCGGGCTGCACGCGAGCTAGCAATGTCCAGCTGACGTTCGACCACAAGCTAACACCTCTCTCTCTCTCTCTCAAACACACAAATGGGAGAATAAAACTCACTTGAATTTGTTGGTAGTCCTTCTCTATGTCACCCCATTCTCGAAAACACTCCGACACGCCGGCTGGACTGAACAACATGTCGCCAAAACGTCCAGGAGTTGGGAAATGTTCTTGTGATGAGTGTGTGCAACAGTTGTTCCGCAACAGTCTTTCCTCCGACTACTTCCGGTTAAACCTTTCCAAATAAAGCAACGAGTTACGGCTGTCATTTGAGCAAGTGCACGCACCAACACGTCTTGTGGACTAGTTTCGTGGTATATTGTACGCGCACTTCTTGAAACAAATGTATACTTCGTTTGTCTACCACTTTAAATACATCCGTGTAATAAAAGCACAGGAAACGACTTCTGTTTATTGCCGTTAGTATCGTTAGCTTGACCAAGCTGTCAAAAATATCTCCGTCTGTGTGACGAAGATGGAATATGCTAATTAGGAACGCCAGCGTCCAATCAGATGTTGACTTTTTGGCCAAACCAATCAGATGTTGACCTTTTGGCCAATCAGCTTCTTGCGGCTTAAAGTTATTGTATGTCAAAATAACATAACAAATATTAATTACTCATCTTTATTAATTGCATTTTCTTTTTTTTTTAGCCAACATTATATGCTCCTGTTTATTTAGGTAGATATAATGCAACAAATGTCATGTTTTTAGATCCTAACTTAGCTTTACTTATTTTCCTATTTTTGCCCAGCCTGTTTTTACCTATTATATGTTTTTATATTTGACAATGTTTGCTGAGCCGCAGACAATTGTCCATCTTGGTGGACGGTATATATTTATTATATTCTAATATTCTACTGGAAGAAAAAAAATACCTTAATGTGGCTTATGTTTTGTTTTAACTGGAGATGTCTGATAATATATATATATATATATTTAGCATTCTATTTTAGTTACTTTGAATTTACAACCCCCTGGCGCTGTTTTGGACAGTTTTTGTACTGTTTTTGTACTTACTTTGATTATTATTTCTCAACTGTTTGTAAATGTTGAAATTTATAAATAAAGGTTTATAAAATTAAAATAAATAAATTAAGAAAAAACAGTTTCCTTGAAAAAAAATATTTCAGTCAAAATAAAAATTAATCTTAATTTTTAATATCTTTATCATTCATATTTTCATTTTTTTTCTGGCTGCTACCGCAAACTACTATATTAATAATCAATATTTTCTAAAAAATAATCTAATAATTTAAATATTAATTGAAACCATCAACAAAATTATTTTAAACATTTTTCCTGCAACCACTGCAAACTACAATAATAATAATTAGAGATCTCCGATAATATCGGCCTGCCGATATTATCGGTATCGGTATCGTTTTTTTAATTTTTTTAAAAAATGTTTACATTTTTTTATTAAATCAAAATAAAAAACACAAGATACACTTACAATTAGTGCACCAAACCAAAAAACCTCCCTCCCCCATTTACACTCATTCACACTCACTCACACAAAAGAATTGTTTCTTTCTGTTATTAATATTCTGGTTCCTACATTATATAACTATATATATCAATACAGTCTGCAAGGGATACAGTCCGTAAGCACACATGATTGTGCGTGCTGCTGGTCCACTAATAGTACTAACCTTTAACAGTTAATTTTACTCATTTTCATTAATTAGTAGTTTTTATGTAACTGTTTTTATATTGTTTTAATTTCTTTTTTATTCTAGAAAATGTTTTTAATTTATTTATCTTATTTTATTATTATTTTTAAAAAGTACCTTATCTTCACTATACCTGGTTGTCCAAATTAGGCATAATAATGTGTTAATTCCACGATTGCATATATTGGTTGATATCGGTATCGGTAATTAAAGAGTTGGACAATATCGGAATATCGGATATCGGCAAAAAGCCATTATCGGACATCCCTAGTTTTAACATAATATAATTCAGTCAGACTGATTGAGAAGAAAGCAAAGTACTTTTATCCATTTATTTGTTTCGTATAATTTTAATCGTATCTTCAGCGTGTATGATGATAAGCCAGTCACATTAAATAATGTCACTTTCTTGACATTTACTTGACAGGGTAGGTTAGCCAGAACGTCAACAAAATGTTTGCATATTTTGTATCAAAAATTAGCAACAAAAATATTTTTAATCAAATTTGCACATCTTGTGTATTTTAGTATGCCTTTCTCTCAAGTTCAGTTTTTTTTTAATTACTTTTAGAGCCAATTTGACAAAAATAAATAATTTAAGTTTTATTTAAAATTGGAAACATTAAAATTGTACTTTAATAAAAAAATGTAATTTGATAAAAAAATATATAATAAAATAAATAAATAAATAGATTTCCACTCAAACAGGGCGGCCATTTTCAATGTGCTACTTTCCGGTCATTTGTCATTAAATATGAAGCGCTAATGAAAATACTGAACTGCACTTTTTTTTTTAAATTTGCCTATTGTTTACAATCATTATGAAAAACAAGAAAGAAATTTTTTATTTTTTTTTTTTTTGCAGTGTAACATGTAAAAATTGGCTTGTCGCTTGGTGACTAGCAATGCAGCTAACGGGAGCAATCAATTCTACCGCAATATCACTTTAAAAATCCATTTAATTGCGTCAACAAGACTTTATTTATGTTCCATAACCTGTATAATAACCAAACAGTAGCAACATTGTTATTGTAAGAGCGAACACCGAGGAACTCTTTTTCTAGCGTAGTAACACATCGTCGTGCCACAAGCTAACTACGGAAAGAGTTAAACTCGCTTCTACGACAACACTAAACGTGTTTGAGTTTGTAATACACAACACCAATCTGTACTGACTGAAAAACATGAACAATCATATTACAGTATTTGTAAAGTATTAGCCCACATTTCATGTTTTGTTTGTACACAGCTAGCTCAACAGCATATGTACTGCAGCTGTAATAACAAGCATGACATGCTGCGTGTATCATGATCGATATTAAAGTGTGAGTCACTCGATGGATAGTTGCGCATTTGCTCCAGATGGCCGGGGAAGTTTTTTCCGGTTTATTTGGGTAAGCGCGCCATTTATGTCGAAATAGCTTGGCTCCAAGTTCCATATATACATGGGTCAAAGTCACCTTCACCTCACTCTCTCGGCTTCCATCTGCTTCACCGTCTCACCCTTCCTCCGTGCTCGCTTCTAGAAGCCGTAGTTCATCCTCAGTATATTCAGCTTCAAAAAGATATGGTTGTGAATCCTCATTTGTCCAAAAATAGTCGTCTTCGTTGTTTGTTATCGATTCTGCCATGATTGAAATACACACACGCGTTTGTTTCCAGAAGTAGGAACACACAATTGTTGCCGGAAGTCGGAAGTGCGTTGCTACGGAAACGAAAATCAATACGCTGAAGAAGAAGAAGAGGGTTTTTTAATCACTGCTATTTTGAAATTGTTACTAATATTGATGCTGTTGTCGATAATGTCAATTTTTGTTTCGCTACATTTGGATTTGTGGGTCCTCCATTGCTCTGTTTATTGTTGTTCTTAATGTTGCTGGGACGGGTTTGGTTTTGGAACTGGATTACATTGTTGTGGTGTTGTTGTGTATTGTTTTGTTGATTGATTAATAAATTCATAATTAAAAAAATAAATAAAATAAAATAAAATAAAATACGCTGAAGAAGTTAGATTGAACAAAAGACATTAATATATTGTTTTGAACGTGTCTGTTACTACATTTTATATATACACTTGCAGTGTGTATATAAAACGTTTATGGAGGGTTTTGAAGTTGTTTTAGAGAAACTTTGAAGGCTACATTGTTGATTCATATTAACTGCATCTTCCAAGCGTTTTTTTTATCATTTTTAAAATCCTAAAAAAAAAAGAAAAGAACTGTGTTCTTGTCTCTCATAATGACAACATTCCCAAAAAGAAGTGCGGTTCGCCTTTAAAGTGAATATTATCTGACCCTTTGGTGAC